>NC_137148.1:140826009-140932263 GCF_951394435.1 Stenella coeruleoalba | reverse complement strand
CTTATATTTTCATTGAAATGACATGTGATATAAGAGAAAGTAATTTTGCAGTATTCCAGAGTCTAATTTACTTTTTAAACAAGTGCCATGCTGAACAATGTTCCTTGACAAAACTAAATGGTTCTTTCATAGACACTTTCAAACAAGGCAATATGCTCAAAATTGGGGAAATTAAAGAAAAATAAATCTTAACTGACATTGAAATATTTTTCTTGATGGCCAAAATACATGTAACAGGTGGTTTGCAACTTATAATGGATTCACATGCATATCACCCTACCTTCCCCTCCTTTGGACACATAATTCCGATGCTACCACCTATACTAGAATTGCTGGAAATAAAATAGTAAAATTTGAAAAAGAAAAACAAACAAACAGAAAAACGTTTAGATTTGTAGAACATGTAGATTTTGAAGTAAAGGAAGGACCCACAACAGAAGAAGAAATTTGTTTCTACCAAATATATCAACACTCTGCTCAGGAAAGTTCTTCCTCACAATTTAGAAGCTTTCCCCTCCATTTGGTGACACTGCCTAAGTTTCTTCTTGTTAGAGACCCAACTCAATTAAATATCTAATGAAGACAGAGAAATTGTTGTAGATATTAGTCATTCACATATGTGCATACATCATTTCATCAGATGACTAAATTTTACTGAGTTTATATGCCCTAAAATAGCTTTGATTTTAGTTTATGTGCCTCAGATCTGGGGAGTCATGTGATTTTAGTTAATAAACTTCTTGCCTCAGGGAACAACAAATTTGGATAAAGTACCAGGGTAGACAGACAGTTTAAGGCAATTGTTCTCAAAGTGTGGTGGCTCTGGACCAGCAGCATCAGCATCCAGTGGGAACTTGTTAGAAATGCACATTACTGGGCCCCACCCATTCCAACTAAATCAGTAATTCTGATTTGGGGGTCGGAGAGCAGCGATCTGAGTTTAACAATGCTGCCAGGTGATTCTGATGCTTGCTTATTTTTGAAAAGCACTGGTTTAGAGCAGCTGGAGAGATCCAGTAGACTTCGAAAGGAAACCATTAGGAGGTAGGTAGTAAATACAGAAAGCAGAAAAGAAGGGTCCCCATGGCCAATTTCCCTTATTTCAAACATTTTCCAAGGATTGATTAGGGTATTAATATATCCCAGCACACCATGCAATATTCTCCTTTGAGATTAATATAAGAGCAAAGTGGGTTAATTGAGGCAAATAGAGCACTCCAAAATAATACACATCTCTGTTTCTGAACACCTGAGTGTGGGTGTTTTGTTCCTATACCAGATTTCCCTGCTTCAGCTTGTTTTGTCCATATTACACTGCCCTCCATGAGAAAGATCACATGTGAGGCACAGTGAAGTTGCCAAGGAGATGTGGTGTGGTCATCAGAACAATCAACAGCAGTCCTGCAGTGTCCTTGGGCTTTATCTCAGATGCCTGGTCTTGTGCACCTCAATTCCTGGCCTACCATCGCATTTTCAATTTTCACAACTGTCCTACCTCAAGACTATTATTCTTCTGGCCTCACTGTGACTTCGTTTGACATTCAGCAACAGTTCTTTCCTGGTTTGACTCTGAACTCAAATTCCAGTAACGTCTCCTCCTCACTCCTTCAGTCCATGCATAGAGGCTTTCACTCTGCTCCTTCATCCTCTGAATTATGACAATTTCCTTTTCCGAACGACTTATTGCAGTCAACCAAGCACAGCTGGATATAATTCTTCCCACATGTTCTCAACTTTATTTTTAACTCTAGCTTCCCCAGCCCTTCTCATCCTGTCTACTCTCATCACACTATTTAGTAACTAGTTTGCTACTAGACCAAGTGCTCTTATCCATAGGAATTAGTGGACATCTCTCCCATCTATCATTGTGTTCTCCACTGATGAATGGGACTACCAGGGAGTTCTTTGCTTTCTTCATCCTACAGCAGATAAAACAATTAGCCTTTGTATTTGGACCTTCACCAGGCTCCAAAATTCTAAATCTGGTAATAAAACCTACCCTCCTACCAAGAAAAAGGATAATCTTCATAAATAATCAGAGTGAACAATTATTTGTAGAACATCAACTATGTAGCTCGATGCAGGAAATATAGCACCTATTGTGCTACATACATGGGGATAGAGTCTTGAACCAGAGAAAAGAAACTGCCTTCAACGAATTTACATCTGTGGGGGACTGCAGATATTCAAACACAGAAAATATAATTGATTAATTGTAACCATGGTATGTGCTATGAGAGGGAAATATAGATGTAATTTTTTTTTAAAGTAAAAGAAGAAGTACTAAAGCACGTTTAGAGTCCAGTAAAACTTCCTTGAAGCAGTGAGATTTACACCGAGACAGCTAACATGAGTAGGAAGTGCCTGGAAAAGGGTGAGTATTGGGTAGGAGGTGTAGTATTTCAAACAGATGGAAGAGTGTACAAATACCCTGAGGCAAAAGTTAGCTTCATGCCTTCAAGGGACTGAAAGAAGACCCAGAAAGTAGGGATTGAGGAGCAAAGTGGGAAGAGATGATGTGAGGCTGTTAAAGAAGGCAAGAAGATCTACCATATATGAATTTATAGACCAATGACAGTATTTAGTTTTTAGTCCATGTATAGCTGGGCGTCATCTAATCCTCACCACTCGAAGTATCATCCATGGAACACTAGCATTGACTGGGAACTTATTAGAAATACAGAGTCTCAGACTATACCCATAATTACTAATCAAAATCTTTTTATCCATCTTCCCAAGTGATTTAAGTGCACATTAAAGATTAAAAAAAAACTATTAAATTATTTAAGCATGGGGGTAACCTCATCTAATTTAGATTTTGTAAAGACTGTAGCTATATGGACCACAGGTTGGGCACGGGGTAGGAAGAAAGGGTAGATTCGGTAAAGTCAATTAAATGTTCAGTTCACTGAAAGATAATATTATTATGGACTAGAAGATTGTCAGTTGAAATGACAGGCTTGAAATATATTAAGGAAGTTCATTTCAGGACGTGGTGATAGATTTACAATGAAGGATGAGGCTGGACAAGGTATCACAGATGATTCCAAAGGTTTCTTCTGACAGCTGGGTGGGTAATATTATCATCACTGATAAGGAGTATGCAGAAGGTACAGATCTGGGGAGAAATATGAATTTATTCATGGATCACATAGGGTGTGTACAAAATGTCATGTTAGGAAAAATAAAACCTAAAATTTAGAGAGGATTTTACTTTTTAGAAAGTGGCTTCTCATATATTGTCTTAGCTATTCCTTCCATCATCCTGTCAACCAAGTAATGCAGAAAACTGCAAAGAAGAAAATAATTTATTTGGGGTCTTAGGAATTGCAGTTTGGGAGACAAAGATTTGGGTAAAACCAAAAAACTCTTCCGGGGAAGAGAAAGAGTCAGGGGCTGATAAAGGCAAAAGCTACAAGGTTGTTAAAGTTGTCTGGCAAGAATTACGACTGACCATGACACACGAAAGAAAATATTTGTCCTTAAGGAACAGGCAGTCACAGGTTATTTTAGGGTAAGGGTCCGCTAAGAATTTGAGTTTCTGGAACATTAGGCAGATATTCTGGATGCCTGCATTAAGATAATAAGTGGTCAAAGTTCAGATTCCATCTGGGCTGAGACAAACATAAATGCCCTCCCATTTCCACTTTAGAGAACTCTCTTAGCAATACCAACTCCATTCGATTTGATTTTCCTTTCACAATCCCAATGAAGGGTGAGATTCAAGGGCAGAGCCAGAAAAGAACTTTCTTGCAAAGAGCAAGAAAAAAGGTGTAAAGGGGCAAGGGCAGAATTAAACAGGTCACTCAAAGGGCTATTGCCAGAAGAAAGAGGTGTTCACCTGGACCAGGATGAAAACCATGGAAATGTATCAAAATGGACAGCTCTATTCTTCAAATAAAACTTACAGGACACACTAAGAAAGATGACATCCAAGTAGAAATGTTAAGTCGGACAGACAATCCTAAAATTATAAGATAGGTCAGGTCTGGCAATGTAACCAATAGACTGTATTTAGAAGCCATGGAATTAGTTGAGACACCTACTGAGACAGTTTGGATAGGAAAAACAAACAAACAACAAAAAAACCCCACAAAAACCCAGAAATAAGTGCTAGGTTACTCCAAAATTTTGAGGGAAAGCAGAAAAAAAACTAGAAAAGGATAATGAAGCAGTAGGAAACCTGAACTTTATTTTCTTCATCGTTTATATAGCATATATTCTTTTTACTTAATGAACACTGGAATTCATAATCATTTAGCACCATTTTCAAAACAAAATAAGTTATAGACTTTTGTCATTAAGAGATTTTCAAAAGTTCTTTCTAAAATACGTGGCTATGATCAACATTCCAGTTTGTGTATGCCACATATGAAATTATAGTTATACTCTGTTGCTTAGATATTATTTTATAAATCATAAATTTGAATATCTGGATTTTAAGAAACAAAAAAATATATAAGAATAAACTAATTTATCTGGAAAATCTGCATAAATGAAAAGTATTTTAAAGACAGTTTAATTTTATTTCTATATTATCTAACCATTAAATATATATTTCTATTAAATTTATTTATATTATATATTATTTTTAGTTTATTTTTAATCACTTTAAGAGAAATTCTATATCTGATAAAAATGCACACAAAATAAAAAAAAAAGGAAAAGTAATAAACATTGCATGTGAAGACGGGCATTGGCAAACCAAAGCATGTCCATGGAAAAGATGTTAGATTGCTGAAGGATCATGAACATTTTCAAAGAGCAGGGGGGGAAGCTAACGCCTAGAAGAGAAAAGGAAGAAATAGAGTGTACATAGCAGCTATGTAACATGTAGAAAAAGACTAGCAAGTGCTGAAATTCCCATCACCTAAAATTGCCAACTAAACTATTTTAGAAATATTAGTAATATTATAAGAGGAAAAAATAACCTGGGGGTGACTACAAATACACAAAAACACTGAATACTAATTGCCCAGAGAGGTTTTATTGAAGAATGAGCTATTATTTTGACTTTGGTTTGAAGAAAACTGTTTTTACCTACAATGCATAACAACACAAATCTAATATCAGAAATAGAGAAGACAGAATGTGGATTACACATTTAAAATAATAATATGACAAGATTATTTGGTATGATTCCATGGTTTCTTTTGTTTGATAAACATTTATTATTACAGGAATGAAATTACTATCACTTTTAAAAATATCTCTCACATGGGCTCAGTGCTAATCTCATAATTGTTAAGTCATGTGAGTACTCTGGAGGTTGACCAGTGTACTTCACTAAGTTAGAGACAAAAAAGAAAAGATGTTGGATTTCACCATAGGACACTATGTCTGACATCAGTCTTTTCATAAAGGAAATGAACAAACTGAAAGAATTATTGGAACTTTTCCAACAAAACAAAAATAACTGTCTTTGCAAAGAGACCCTTCTTCTGTACTGGTGTAGAATAAAATTGTGAGTTCCTGAGAATTTCTGATGGACTAAAATTAAAAAGAGAAGCTACAGAACATTTGTTGAAGTTACTTCCCAGGATAAAAAATCATAAATGTGAAGACAAATTGAAGGCCTGAAATCACAATTTTGTTTTTCAAGTGACTTAAGGAGGACCTAAAGTAGGAAAACCTTCCAGAGTGATCAATGATAGAGCAACAGCATAAAGTGAAAAGTATCAGAATTGTACACATTAACTTGCCTAGGTTACTAACTAAAATGTTATAAAACTTTAACTCTTTTTTTAAATGACAAATCTTAGAATTTCATTACTTACATAATATTCATTTAAAAACTGAATCTAAACATCTTAGTGCTTTCAAAAAAAAAAACATTTTAATCTAAGTTCAATGTGAAATAAGGTCAAATGTGGAATCTACTTTAGTATATTATGACTTAAGTGTTTTCCAATATAACCTGGGGAAATAAAATATTTATAATGCTGAATGTATAGTCCATGTGTTCTAAGGTCCAAATATCCATCTAATAAATACACATTGGGAATATAACTTGTTTGTAATTTGGATATCATTAGAATCTTCTAAGATTTTAATATGGCTTTAATAAGCTTATTTTAAAAATAAGTAGATGCCTAGAGGAAACGTAATGATAAATAACTGATAAAAAGTCCAAAATGATAACAATAGAAGAGGAAAATGTTGTAATGCTTATTTAAATAGTTTAGAAGAACAGTAGAAAGCCACAAAAGTTTCTCCACTATACGGAAAACACACAATTTCTCAAGTATATGAAAGAGAAAACAAGCAAAAAGTGTTTAATTACATTGACAAAAGAGAGAAAATTAGGTTATATTTATGGAGAAATTTCTCGCTTATAAGACTACAAGTTACTAGCGTACATACAAAAATCTCTTTGAAGCTAAGAAATTTATAGACAGTCATCCTGAATTAGAAGGTAATGCTGTGCCCAGACAAATCCTTTTATTTCAGTTCTTTTTTTTATCTTTCCTTTCATATCTAGATGCTATATGTATGAATCATGAGGATTCACTAATTTCTGCTTCAGCAGTCATAACTTTTGCTTGTTTTGATTAATGCCTATTAGCTGTTGTTTATCCTTTGTAAAACTAAAACACACATAGAGGAGTCAATGCTTCCTAAATACTGTGGAGCACATTTTTTCAAAAATTTATTTTATATACAATGAAAACTTCTGTTACATTGACAAAAAAATGACATGAAATATACTGTATGATTTGTTTGGAATCAGCCACTTAAATTACAGTTTACTATAAGGTTTACTTGTGAAAAGACTGAGGATCAGTTCTGTCATTGTGCCACAACTAATTAAAAATGTCTTTCGAGAAACTTTCAGAGTGATATTAATCTAATAAACACATTTTTAAGAGACATTCATATAATAATGCTTGGCATACTCAGCATACCAGATAAGGTATTTCTATAGTGGTTTTCAGTATTTTCTGTTTGCTTTTTGTTTTTGTCAGGGTAACCTTTTCTTTACATTACCATTGTTAAACTTTCTTGAATAGGTAAATCTTAGATGGTTCTCTGGAAATGCTACATTTAGATAAGTCATAAAATTTGCATTTTGTTCAAACTAACTTTAAAAATGCAGTAAAGATCTTAAAGAGTAAGAATTTGAATGAAGAATGTATGGGTGTTGGTAAAGTCAGGTATGGTAAACAAGCATAAATTAAAACAGTAAATCTTTGTACAAAGTCTCTTACATTTTTTTTATAGCCAATTTATTCTTTGGAGAATCATATATGTGAATGATATGACTATACTGTTCAGAGTGTTCAAGTTATTTTTCCACTTGGGATCATTTTCCATTTTAAGAGTAAATGAATTGATTCTAAATTCAAATATAATTTTAGCAAACAATTTTAAAGCAAAAGCATTTTAGTCATTTTTGGCTAAAATGATATGATTGATTTTATTTACATGTAAAAATCTCTCCAATCTATTTATTAGCCATAGAGTAATATTTGCAAAAACAGCCCAGGTAAAAGAAATCTGTGTCAAGTAAACTCTGACATTGAGAAAGAAAATGAATGGGAATTAACTGATCTACATGCTTCAAAACTTGTAGCTTCTATTATCTCTCATACTCTGATATATTTCAGAAAATATGATGAAGATAAATACTTTGGGGTGAAGTAAATTTGTTTTTAATGGCTTGACAAATCAAACAATCATGAATTGAGATTTCTAGGATTTAGGGTGAGTATTTCTCATAAGTAATAAACTGTTTTTACTATAGCTCCTCAATTTTAGGTTCAAATTCTAAAAGAAAAAAAAAACATTTAAGGGGAAACATAAGTATTCAACCTTACAGTAAAAGAAAATGTGAATATTGACCTATATATTTAGAGCCCTCAAATAAGCCAATAAATGCATTTATGTTGTTTGGCAGGAACCAAAGTTGCCAAAAAATAAGTACTTGTGCTGATTTGTATCTTGTAACATAAAATTTTTGTTAGCAACTTTTTAAAATAAGAAACACTAAAATTAAATATCCTTTGTTCTAACTATCATTAAGTTTTACATGTATCTCATTAGCAAACCATGTCTTTGTCTTACACAGCTGAAAAAAAACAAAAACCCTGGCAAATTAACACTTCTAAAAATACTTTAATGGTTGGAAAATATAATTTGAAATTCTACCGTTTAGCTTTAAGTGCTTGAAAAAGATCACCAAAGTGAGTTTCCATATATCAGAAGAAAAAAATAATCAAGTAAGCAAACATTGCCATAAGTGTCCCCTTTAATTTTTTTTCATTTGTGTAGTCTGTCCACACATCCATATTCAATTTATTAGTCAATAACTACACTCTGTGAATTCTTCCTTTTTACTTCTTTCATTTTTCAATAGCAGTACAGAAATAACTTGAAAAAATGAAACATTTAAATAAACGTCAGGAGAGCTATTTGGAGACTTGCTTTTGACAATATTAATGTGTTTGTCCTCTTAAGAACAGAAACAAATGATAATGCAAAGCACATGGGAAAAATAAATATGAACACAGAGGACAGTGACAAGTCCAGCAGGAAAATGAGATGTACTTGGAAGTTTTACTCCACTGGAGAAAAATCATGAATCATGTTAAGAATTAATAACAATTTTCTTTTAGCTGATATATCACTGGAAATATTTGATTTTCACTTAATCTACTTAAATAGAACATTTTTTATGTCAAAAGCAGCACATAGCCACAACCTGGAATAAAATTCAAGAAAGAATATTCAAAATTTCTAATTATCCAAAATTATATAGTATTGCATCTAAATAAATCTTAGTGTGTTATTTTGGAATTTTGATTATAACAATAATTTTTAAATAAATTGTCTTTGGTAACATAAATTATCTTGTAAATGTAAACTCTAAGTTTTTCAAATTTATTCATTTTATTTTAATCAGTAATCTTCAATAAAGATTGGAGTATTAAAAAATATTTCCAAATTCCATGATTTTACTATAATGAAAGCAAAACTGAAATTAAAATATTTGGGATATATAAAATAATTTTATAATAGTTACTTGCAATTTTCAAAGTATTATAACTACACGTTCTTTCAAATTCTGCTTTCCAATATTTCATATTAATTTAATAAAACCAGTACCAAACTGTGTTGGAAAATTTTCTTTGGAATGATGTCACTATGCATCTCTTTGATGGAAATATATCTCGTTTAGATATATATTTTATTGAATAGGGCATTTGGCTGAACAAAAATATAACCACAATATCCTCTAGTCAGCAGAAGTAGAAGTTATTGCATGACAAGAGCCAGGGATTACGATTAGGACATTAAAAGGAATGACAGGAAGGCAAGGCTGACCACCACTGCTACCAGCTCACCTTCCAAGGACCACTTTGCACATTTCAAAGTCTCTTCCAAGGACCACTTTGCACATTTCTAAGTCTGGGCCCCTATGGAGTGGATTTGAAGGCTATAAAACACTATGCCTTTTATACAATGTGCAACTGACTGGTTCAGAAACAAAGTAAACACAAAGTAATAAAAGGAGAATGTCTATCTTTACAAGGCAGTTCTTGGTAATGCTTCCCTTTGGCAATTTTTAAGTCTTACTTTAAATTTAATAGTTAAGTGTATAAAGACATAATTTTGCATATAGTGGGTAGCTCAAAAGAGTTTTCGCTGCAATAGAGCATCCTTCGAGAATTTATAGAATCTTCTTCACTCAACTGCAATTCTGATGTTCCACATGGTTACAACATTTTTATTTCATTAATACCTAATTTACAAGCACAAATCATTCTAAATGTATCAGAACAGAGGTAGGAAATAATTATAATTTAGACTGAAATCTTCATCTCCTAGTCACGTATTTTTAACCCATCTATCTTAAGAAAAAAAAATAACTTATTGAAGAGAATTATAAAGAAATAAAAAAGTTTTCCAATTTAAATAAAGAGGTGCCACAATTAAAATTATTCATTTCTAACAATTTACCTATTATTGCACAGATGTGCCATACCTGCTATATTGAGCTGTACGGTTTATAATCGAACATGTGCAATATTGATCAGACAGTCTGCACCTATTTAAATATGCTTTTTCATGGAGCCTCCCATCATAGCCCTTGGACATTTAGTTGAATGCTTTGAGAGCTCTTCAGATGTTGTTTTCAAGTTTCTAAAGGGAGATTATTTTACATGGTTGACTTGGCATTTAATAAGCTACATATAAAAACAGATATAAAAAACATTTTGCCATTATAAAAATACTAAACCTTAATATTTAATATCATTTATCAGGACTACAAAAAATCCAGTCAACCTGGTCAAAAAAGTAACACTGTCTCACCCCCTATACAGATTAATTGCTTGAGTAAACAGAATAACCATTTGTTCTGCTCTTGAAACAATCCACCTGATTTGGATGGGCTGAATTAATTCTCATTCAACATCAACTTTCTGTCCCATGTAATCAGCATGTCTCACCATTAGCCATTATGCTCCCATTAGCCCTTACCTATCCAAAACTGAAGGAGGGCAGGGCATGTATGGCATAAAACATAAAAAACACATCTGCCTGAGACCATCTTCCTCCTTACTTTCAATTTGTCTATCCATATTTAGAATTATGGTAGGTTATATTTACTCCACTTCCTACTCACATTTCTCACTTACTACGTGCCCCAAAATAGGTAACATAAAGCTGTTCAAACCCTTCTGTGAATGCTAGCCTTCCTATTACTGTCTGCATGGGCTTTGTCAGGAATAGTCTTAGGGAATATCTAATATTAAGCAAGTATCTCATGTGATTTGTACTATTTTTTTCATTAAAAAATCAACCTTTGATTTTTTTGTATTAGCATATGCTCATCAAGTGCCTGAAGATGAAGCATATGAAGGAAAAAAATAATCTTTCACTTATTTAAAATCTTAGTAATTTATGATTTAAGATGACACCAAAGAAGCTTTAAAGAGGGGCTATATCTAATTGTCTTTGAAAAGCTTGTCTCAAGGTGAGTGAGTTTTTTTCTTTATAATTTATATTTTGATAAGGTCAAATTTTTCAGAAGAAGCCCTTCATTATGCTTTGTATAAATAGCTCTGAACAAATGAAAATTAAAAATATGCGTACCCCTACCTTAAAGGAAATTTCTGCAGGTCTTACCCCAGACTTCGTATACCTGCAACATAAAAACAAACACATCCAATAGTTATTTACAGTATGTAAAAAGGAGTATTCTTCAAGTAAGCTAAAACTGACAAATTGTACCCTCTTCTCAGCAGAGATCTATTTCTAGTGAAAAAAACAGAAGATATCAAATGGAAGAGCTGTTCCATTTGACTAAGAATAAAATAAAAGAATAATAAACTGATGATAATGATTAGGGTAGTCATGAAATGAAAACATCTAGATATGCCAACTAAATTAACCCGAGCCTCTAAAGTGAGTTTCAAATATGTGGTAGAGGATCATCTACAGCACAAAGTAATTTCTCTTACCGTCAAGACTAACTTGACTTTCTATATATCCATATCATATAATGGTATTCACCAGTGCTTCTTTATTTTTAAATATAATTTTTAGATATAATATACAATGCTAATGTTGGAATATTTATGATATTCTAGAGCAATCAGTCTCTAAGTTTCAACTGATTCTCATATAGCAACAAAATGTACTGATTACATAGAACTTTGTAGTTTACAAAGCATTTTCATACATTTTATGGTTTGATTTTCACAAACAAACAAACAAACAAAACAGTGAAAGATTCAGGCATTTAGGAAAACAGCTTGGCAAAAAAGGATAGCAATCCCTGAGAGGAAACAAATGTGGTAAGCCTTGGGATCGCCTCAGCTGGAGGATGTTACCAAGCTATAGCACAGGGAGAGGAAACCCGGTCAGATCCTGGTGGTCTCCCTGAGTTCAGGAGACACAGCTGGGAGTTTGGGGAAGTCAAGGTGACTAGAGTTTGCTGGGCAGAGTATCACAGAGGAGAGACTTGCAGAGAGACAGAACTTTAGAGATCTACAGACAGTCCCCTTTGAGCACTCAACTGAGCAGTGATTAGTACATGCTGTGAAGACATTACCCACAGCCAGGAAAAGAAACATCTGAAAATTAAGAGGGAACAATGCCTGATGTTCATACAGGAATGAGAATAGTGACTGTTCTTGTCAGCCAAGATGGAAAACCTCATAATTCAAGGAACATTGATTAGAATACTAAGAAGCGTCTTGCCTCAGTAGGAAAGAGAATTAATCCTAGAATAAATGTAACTCGTCTCATCTAACAAAGCTGAAAAGCAAGATCTGAAAAGATCAAGTTGTTTCCAACTAACTTAACCATGTCCTGGACAAAGCTCAAGGATATTTATAGGAATTTATATGGGAGTTAAAAATGGACAGCCACCAATAAGTTTGTAAATATCCTGATCACGTATAAAAGATAAAAAATGCTCACAAGTAATTTCATTTAGCAATTAAGAAAGGAAAAAATAAAAGATTCTCACTCCAATTCTGCAGTTCACCAATATCTAACTGATCTATGAAATATTAGCACACTGAGAAACCCATTCTTTCAAGGAAAATATTCAGAGTTACACCACTGTCCAAAAAGAATGTATAATGATATTTCCTAGTGCCAGTAGTTTTTCTTCCTTAAATTTTGTTTGCCTGGTTTAAATAAAGCAAAGAGGTCACCACAAACAAGAGCACAATTTTATTTTTTAGCATTTATTTAAGAATATATTACTTTTTAGGAAATATTAGAAACTTTTCTCCTTGCATCAAAGTGTGGTATAGTGTTAGCACTACAAAAGAAAGTAGTGAGGAAGAGTTGGCAAAAAAAAAAGCATTTAAAAGACTAAATTTTGCAAAGAATGGTAGCATGCATTACAAAATTAACATTTACATCATTTTCACAATCTTTCCAATTTATGACACCAGGGTTTAGGTGACTCAGCACAAATGACTTTAATTGTTGGTTCCATGATTAGCATTACAGATTAACAATATTATAGTTACTGTCCTATTCTATGTAGTTCAAGCAGTCTATTGTTTATACTACATTAAATAAATGTGTCCTTATTGCACAATTCAGAATATTACATACTTATAAAAAATGCATGACTCAAAAAAGTAACTACAAAGGATATTAGAAAATATTTTAAATTAAAGGATAAATAAAATCACAATATATCAAAATGTATGGGATGCAGCCAAAGCATACCTTAGAAAAATATTCATAGCATTTAATACTTATATCACAAAATAACAGAAGTTTCAAATCAATAAATTACCTATACTTCCATTTTATGAAATTAGAAAAATAAAAATAGAAAACTAATATTAAAGTAAATAGTCAAGAGGAAACAATAAAGTGCAGAAATCAATAAAACCAGAAAAGCCATACAGGAAAGTCAATGAAACTAAAAGCAATTTTTTAACACTTTATTTTTTAGAGCAGTTTTATGTTTACAATAAAATTGAGAAAAAGGTACAGAGATTTCCCACATAACCTCTGCCTCCACACATGGATAGCCACCCCCATTATCAATATCACTAACCAGAATGACACTTTTCTTTTCTTTTTTAACCAAATCTGAACTACATCAATACATCATAATCACCCAAGACCCAAGGTCCATAGTTTACTTCAGGGTTCATTGTTGGTGCTGTATATTCCATGGATTTGGACAAATGTATAATGAAATACACCCATTGATATAATATCATACAGAGTATTTTCACTACCCTAAAATCCTCTGAGTTCCACCAAATCATGCCTTCCTCCAACCCTAACAACCACTTATTTTTTATTGCCTCCATAGATTTGTCTTTTCCAGAATGCCATATAGTTGAAGTCATACAGTATGTAGCCTTTTCAGGCTTTTCACTAAGTAATATGCACTGAGGTTTCCTCCATGTCTATCCATAGCTTGATAGGTCATCTCTCTTTAATCCTGAATAATATTCCATTTTCTGGATGTATCACATTTTATTTATCCATTCACCTGCTGAAGGACACTTTGGTGGCTGCTACTTTCTGGTAACCATAAATAAAGCTGATATAAACATCTGTGTGCAGGTTTTTGTGTGGGCTTAAGCTTTTAATTCATTTGAGTAATCACCAAGAAATACGATTGCTGGACCATATGGTTAGAGTATGTTTAGTCTTGAAAGAACCCACCAAATTATCTGCCAAAGTGACTATACCATTGTGCATTCCCATCAGTGACATATGAGGGACAACTGGATATCATAAAGGGAAAGGAAGAACAACTCTTACTCTCCACTGTATACAACAGTCAATTCTAGATTAATTAAATACTGAAATGTAAAGGATAAAAGTTTTCTAGATGATAATATAGAAGAATATCTTCATTTGTCAAGATAATTAACAAAAGACAATATCCAAATAATAACCATGCAAAAAGTATTAAACTTTATTAACAATCAGAGCCAAGCAAAGTAAAAATATTACTATTACTAAAACACATGGAAACTTTTATTACTCTACCCAGAAAGACTAAAATTTAAAAGACAATGATACCAATATCTGAAGCAAAGGAATCCTTCATACACTGGTGGAAAGAGTGTAAACTGGAACAACCACTTTGGAAACAGGCTGGTATCTACTAAGTTTAAATACTGACATATAATCAGATCTAGAAAGTTCACTCCTACTGAACAGATATGCTTGCATGCATATATCAAGAAATACATACAAAAATGTGTAAAAGCCCAAACCTGGAAATAACTCAAATGTCTATCAATAAAATAATGTTAAAATAAATTTTAAAATTGTTAAAAATATTTTGCAAGTTTTAAATTATTTAAAGTTACCACATGGCAATGAAATTCAACAAACCACAGCTACACAAATAAAACACGATTGAATCTCACAATCATAATTTTGAGCAAAAGAAAGTATAAGAAGACTATAATCTCTATGTTTTCATTTATATAGAATATGAAAAATAAAGGAAAAACAAATGTATAGTATATATGGATGCTAGTTCAGGTGGTTAAACATAAAGAAAAACAAGGAAATTTTTACCATTAGCATAAAAATGTCAGCTAAGGTTGGTTGAGAGAAAGCAGGTAACAGTTGAGAGGCTATGAAGGGAAATTCTTTGAGGTTGGTAATGCTTGTGTCTTTAAACTTAATTGGTGGTTACAAAGTGCCAATTTTGCCATGATATTGAGTTGAATACTTGTCCCTTTCTGTGTTTCAAAACAAAAAACTTAAAAATGAAGTTAACCATGGATAATGAATAAATGGACAGATAAGTGATGCTTCATTACTGCTTCAAACTTAACATGTTTAAAAAGAAACTCAGAATCTTTTTTCTCCAAATCAATTCCCATCTTGCACTCCCAAATTCTGTCCAGGACATCATCACTTGTTTCAAATTCTAACTTGAAATATATGCTCCTTATATTGCTGAAGCAGGAAGACTACATACTTTAAAATCTGAAAGATCATGGTTCATATCCCAACCTTTCCTTTTATTATCTGTGAGGTCATAGCAAATTACCTTACTGACTCCCACTAGTGCTAGGTGCTGTGTCTGATAAATGGCAATAGACACTACAATCTATTAGGATTAAATGAGATGAAAAATATAAAAATTTAGCCACAGTACATGTTTTCAAAAGGTTGATTCCTATTGTCTCTGAATGCAAACTCTATATACAATCACACTTTTTTGAACATCAGTTGTGTCTTTGTAATGTGTTTGAGGAAGAGAAAAGAACCCTGACAGCTGGGAACTAATATGGCACTGTCAACTAGGCTGTTCTCTTGTTGAACATCAGACAAGGTACTTAGTGACCATGACAAATCAAAAAGACAAAAAAAAAAAAAGCAAAACAAAAACAAAAAACCCCATCATTATGTCTGAACTCAGACAAAAAATACAATACTGTTTAAATAATAAAAATGACCCTAACATCCCTCTCTCATTTCTAACATTAATGACTGCTGCTTCTGTACCAATTACTGCCTTAGGATTGCTTCATATCTCTTGCTTTCTATATAAGAAGTATTAGGATACCCAATCACAGAATTCTATCTCCTTGAACCCTTCCCAAAATCACCCAGCACATGATCAAATCTTATCGTAAAACCCTTCTAACACCCTGTTAATAGACAATTCACAGCCCAGTGTGTGCATTCTCCCTCTTTGCAACAAGTCAATAAACCCAACATTGACCTCAAATGTGCCCTTGGTCATCTTTGACTCTGGAGCACTAGCATCTCTCATGTGGCCCATTTTTTGGAATCTATCGCCCCCTACATGTGAGATCGGTTCTCCTTCATGCATAAACTATTTTGGCAACCTATTTGGGATTTCTACTACTCCCTTTCTTACCTCCAATCCATACTAGAGACTGCTGAATATTTATTAGTCAAAAAAATTATCCTCCTAAAAAATACGATTTATTAGACATCCAATTTTACATGTCCATTTTAATATTAGTGAGTGAAAGACTGTCAGTAGCTATTCTCTCAATAGACAAGATGCATCCTTTGTCCTGGTGAACCTACTGTAAGCTGAACACATATCTATGTGTTCGGAGGTAAAGTGCCAAATGCATACCTGTAAATGGAAAAGCAATTTTCTCTTCGGCTTCATATAACAGTGTGTCAAAATTCTCTAATTCCTTTGTTTTGTCTTAAATAAAGAGAGGTTAGGTTGTGAGTAAAACTTCTGTTTTGATAGCTTGAATCTCTGGAATAACCCCCATAGGAATTAGCAGGAAGCAAAGCTAGTCAAAGCAATGTTTAGAAAATAGAAGTTTGTACTTTGTCATTATATTTCACATTTTCAACTAGACCTGCAATGAGAGCACTAGCTTCCTTTTTTTTTTATTATTCAATAGATACTTTTCATTTGTGCTTTTTAAAAAGTATTTTTAAAATTGTATTTTACATAACATGACACATAAATTGCACACTGTAGAAAGAATTGTCTGCCTCCCTGAATGAAACCATTTTAATCTCAAGAGTTTTATTATCTGTTAAAATCTATTTAAATATAGGCATTCAATTTTACATTACTTGACATTTATGGGGAAGCTATTTTACAGCAGCAGGTTTCTGAATAGACAAGATCACAACAAATATTCATGATAATGTGACATGCTAGACTGAAAAATATGCAGAAAGAATGATCTAAATATTCTGGGCAGTTCACATATATGGATATATCTAATAAAACTTTGGATCAGAGGTCTACTAATACATTACATGTGTTTGACAACTACAATTATGACACGTATACCTATTTTCATTTACCATATTACAATATGAATTGAAGCTATACTGTTTTGTATATTAGCTAAATATTTAATAATAAAACTGAAAAACAGACATTATTTGTAATGTGGGATATTCAGTTAGTGTTTAAAGCTTAAGTTTTTTAAGAGCAGCAAATTTGCTAGTTGAACTGACAACATTATAAATTTTTTTTTGTACCACTTGCTCAAATTGCCAGCTTGAATTAGAGTTTGAAGAAATTGGGAGAATGAGTTTCTACAACCAGGGCTTTCTACAACTGGCCTCTTGAGTCTGATGTATGACAATTCAAACTGAGATTTTTTTTTTATGAACAAAAAAGGAAACAAATCACCACAAGATTTTAAATTATACAGAGGAATCTGCATGAAACTTCTATCCATCAAATGACCACTGAAAAATGAGGTAATTACCTAAAATAATTTGCATGTTAAGAGCTAATACAATATTACAAAGTAAAGTCCAGTTGTGAAAGCAATGCATAATTTCCTGATTAATGTCTCATGCACAATATTCCTCCATGCTCTGTCAGAGCCTAAATAACAATATGGCCAATCAGTCAAAAAAAAAAAAAAAGATAACTCAGGCAAGAAATGAGTTCAGCTCTAATAAATCATGATTTGAACTCAGTGAATTTTAAAATTATGACAACTAATCACAGTATATTGTGTTTTTAAGGCAATGCATTTAGATTTTAATTGGTCTAATTATAGATTTTTAGTAATTCAAGATTAGTGTGGAAGGCAATTTTTTTTTTTTTTTTTAGTCTTTGAAATGTCATCTATTAAGTTACTGAAGAAAACTTCACATTAAAATACCAAGTCTGTAACTCCCAGCTCTGCCAAAAGTTACGATGAGAGCGATATTTAGTCAGGAAGATTGAGAATGTCAGTGGAGTAATATGGCCAAATTTCCTTACACAAAGATTATGAAACAGTTCTCTTCTCAGTGCAAAGTGGAAGCATTTCCTCTAAAAGAATCTCTTCAGTCAGCCGAAGGCAGGTGTGGTGATAAAGGAGAAGCAGGTGAGGCAAAGCCGCAATAATAGATACAAGGACTGGAGTCACTTAAATTCAAAATGGCTTTCCTTTCACTCTTCTACTATGCTGTTCTAGCGTAAATGAAGAAACTCTTTAAAATCTTAAGGCTATTTATGGAACTTATTAAGAGGCAGAATTTTTCTCTCTTTATTTGTAGGAAGGAGAAAGGAGAGCAGACGGAAGAAAAGCTAAGGTGCTTTTCCTTGTTGTTGGGGATAGGGGCGTGACGAAAGGCAGGCCAAGAAAATGTGTTCGTGATTATTCTGACCCAGGCTGAATACTGACTCTCCTTTTGCTTCTTGTCAAGAAAGCATTAATATTAGCAAGGGAAGAAGGCAACTTTGGAGGTCAGACAGGCTGTTCTGTCTGGGCCCTGACACTCACTGACTGTGACCTTAGGCAAGTTACTTAACCTCTTCCAAGCCTGATTTTTAACCTGAAAACTGAGGATAGTAACATAACACACCCTACTGGGGGTTTGTGACTGCTGACTAGAACCAGTATGAATCAGTAGTACTGGTAGTAGACTAGTGACTAGTACCAATCACTCAGCCCAGTGACTAGTATGTGTAAGTGCTGAATACACAACACAGAATTTTTTTTTACCGGTGCTGTTATTAAACCACTTACTTAACCTCTTATACCTGTTTCCTCATCTCTAAAATGGTGATAACATTATCTGTCTATCTGTTGTCAGAATTACATGAATGAATACACCTAAATTTCTTATAACAGTACTTGATGTATACTAAGACCACAAAATATCAGTAAATTAATCACTGGTGGCCACTAACCACACGCAGCCATTCAAATTCAAATTAATTAAAATGAAGTAAAATTTGAAATGTCATGTGGGCCACATTGCAACTGCTCAATGGCCACATATGGCTAGTTCCTCTCATACTAGACAATACAGATTAGAATATTTCATCATCTCAGAAAATTGAATTGCACAGTGATAATAGATATGTACTTAAAGAAAGATTTGTAGGGACAAATGACCATTCATTCATGTTGTTATCCAGTGAGTGGAGTGGAGAGTAAGAGATGAAGAATAGACAGTTTATAGAAGATGATTAATTTGTACTTTACATAACTTCATATTGTTTCAGGTTGTTTTAGATGTGCTTTTTTACATTTAGGCATATATTATCGTAAGAAAAAATTTAAAAATACATGCATGAACAATTAGAAACACTTTAACTTTACATAAGGTTGACTCTAGTTAATAAGAATTATCCAAACTACCAAATTATTCAAACTATTCAATCAACAGCAATGTACCCTGTAGAATTCACTTGAGGCAACAACTTGATTTTCAGACAATATGCCTTTGAGTGATATCCCAATGTAACAAAACTTTCTAGAGGTTTGGTAGTCTAAACTCTTGCAAACTGTGGTAACTAAGACTTTTCAAAATTTGTCAGGTTTGAAAGAGTCTCATAAATCACATACAATTGCCATGCAATTCTCAGCAACTATATAATTTATTTAATATTTATTAACAAATAGTACCAATAATGAAAAGCAATTATATCACCCATTTCTCAAGTGATTACCACCTCCCTAATTTCAAAACTCTGTTGACGTTTTTTTTCCCATTCTCATTTCTCTGGCCCTGGTTTCTTAGGAATTTTTGATAGTATTGATTATTCTTTAATTTTAGAAATATAAGTATCCCTTCCCTGTTCTTCTCCTTCCTCCTGTACTATTCGTTTTCAGGTGTATATGTAGCTTTCTATTCTTCTATCACTCCTCAAACGGTGTTTTATCCTGAATTTTATCAGTGACTTTTTTCTTATATCACTTTATATGCTCTTTTGACTACTCTGTTCTCATATTTCATATATCATCTATATACTGATCATATTACTTTCTATACCTCCAGTTAGAATTTTTCATTTAAATCTCAGACTTCTATTTTGTGTTATTTTCTGTATGCTCCATAGACCCAAGCTCAGATTTTTGTAATATTGAACTCATCTTTTTTTCTAGAGCTCTATTTACAAAACAAATGCACATGTACACACCAGCTTTGTTTTTTTTGTTTCCTCCTTTGTTTTCTTTTCACTAATAATAAAGACCTGATAATTTTCTAGATATATCTATTTTATACCTTTCCATTAAGTCACTAAATCATGCTCATTCTGCTTCCTATTATATGTATCAATAGTATACACTCATCCCTCTCTCCAGATGCCTACTTCCCCTGACTGTATTTAATTCCCCCAGAAATTCTCATCTGAGCTGCTGCAATAACTTAGTAACTCATCTTACCTACTACCAGTTTAACCCCCCCCCAAATGCTACCAATACAATTTTTTTCTAAAACACAAACTTCTAAAAAATTGCTTGAAATTCTTTAATGATTCTCACCACTTACAGGGTCTTTTACAAACCCTTTAGCAAGCATGAGAGGTCGATTTTTATGGCTCATGCTTACCACCTTAGTTCAATTGCTTTACCTATATTGTAATGTCCCTGCACCCTGGCTATGTCAAGCTACCTGATGTTCCCAAAATGTGATATGTCTTCTTTTGGAAGCATTGGAATATGCTTCCAATATTCTCTGTATATGCTCTTTGTTCTACCTGGAATCTTGCCAATCTTCCTTATTTCCTTGAAAAACTCATACTATTTTAAGACTCAGAGACATTATTTCATTTTTGATATATTTTTCTCATACTTTTTTTCACCTTCCTTTCTATGCAGTCAGGTTCTAAATCTCACTTAAAGCACCTATAATAATGCATTATAAAGGTAAATCATTTACCTGTTTTGGAGAGATAATGAAATCTCTAAAGGTTTCATTCCTAGCATAATGGGTAGATGTTAACATGTCATGCATAGCAGGCCCTCAATTATATGTATTTTAATAAATTATTATTTAGTTAATAATTAAGTAAAGTATGGTTGTAAAATGCTATGAATAAAAATAGTGAGGATAGCAAAAATTACTGAAAATTAAAAGGCAATATTCAGAAGCACAATTAAAATAATCAGAAGTTTCATTACACCCTCCTCTGTGAAATACTTTCTTCACTTGGCTTTAGTACTCACTAATCTCATGGATTTCCTCTTATTGGCTTTTCTTTCCCAGTCTGCTTTCTGGATTCCTCCTTATATTTGCACCCTTCAATACTGGAATAGCCTAAGACTAAGATTTTGCTCTTGAATCTCTTCTCTATTTAAACACTTCTTAGAGATCTCATGTAATCCCATCACATTCTATATCTTTGCTATGTTGAAGACTCTTAGTTTGTATACCTACGTTACACACCAAACTTTAAATTCAACTGCCTACTTGCAATGTTATCCTGTCAAACTTCATGTGTTAGAAACCAAGACCCTCATCTTCCCCGACAAAATGTGCTCTACAATCTAGAAAACTGCAGTTCTATCCTTTCAATTGTTTAATGCCTCAAACCTTCAAGTAATTCTTGATTCTTTTAGGAAACCTTGTTAAATATATACTCAAAATATGCAGAATCTGACCCTGCCCCAGGACCTCCACTGCTATAATATTTTCCAATCCATCATTCTCACTCACCGTAATTTGTGTAGAAGCACCTGAAGTCATCTCCCTATTTCTGCTCCTCTACCCCTGCCCCCTTCAATCTAATCCCAATACAGCAGCCAAAATAATTCTGATAAAATATAAGCCATATCATATTGCTCTTTTACTCATAACCCTCCAGTGGCTTTTCAATTCACCTAGAGTAAAAACCTACATCCTTACACTGGCTCATAAGATCCTTAAAGGTTCCAGTTACATATTTGACCTTTTCTTCTACTTCTCTTCTCCCACTCATTTCTAGTTTTCTGGCCTCCTTGCTATTCTTTGAATGGACCAGGCATGAACCTAGATCCAGGCAACTGTACTTTCTGTTCTCTTTGAGAAACTCATCTCTCAGACACCAACGTGACTCACTCTACCTCTCTCACCTTCCTCAGAGTTCACCACATTATTTAAAATTGAAATCACCATCACACTTCTTAGCCCCCTTTAAACTTTTCCTTCACAGCAATTATCATGTAACATATTGTATATTTAATTACTAATTTTTGTTTGCTTATTGTTTTCTCAATCCTTGTAGAAAGTTAAATCTACAGGACAGGGATTTTTATTGGTATATCCTTAGTGCCTAGAACAGTGCGTGACACATAGTCATCAATAAATATTTGCTGAATCAATGAATGACTATAACAAGTAATTTTAGAGATAAAACTAATGAATAGAGGAAGAATTGGAAAATCTATCAGGCTGAAACATAGCAAAAAGAATGATTACACATCTAAAAAAGGAATAAGTACATTACTAAAGGAAATAAAACAGGTAAAGAAACATTTCCCAATGGGGGGGTCAAATAAAACTTGTAGACTATTAAAGAATAACGATTCCTATTTTTAATAAAGTGGATAATATTTCTGAACAATAATTAGTTTCCCTCATACTTGACCTCTCAGAGTCTTCGAAATGTTACTGCATAAAGTGGAACATGGAAGACAGTATTTCCAGAAATTATTTGACCACATAAATTATTTCTGATCTTCTTATAAAACTAGAGAGCTACAGAATGACTTTTGGGAAATGCTGAGGAAAAAGGGATATTGTATATGAGCTATAATTCTGTCTCAGTATGGTAAGATAAAAAATACTGTGATAAATGAGCCTGGGAAACTAGAAAGCTAGTAAGATTTTCATTAATGTTGAGTAATAATTTGTATAGTCAGGAAGAGTCAACAGCTCTGTGGATAATTATTAGTAATATATAAAAAGATGCAATCATACTACCTGAAAAAATAATACTTCTGAGGTTTAGTAAAAATATATAGTGAAAGACTTGATTTCTTTTGTTTACATCAAGGAGAATAATAACATTTCTTAATTCTATAGAAATACAATTTATCCTATCTATTATACTTGTACTTCCATGGTCATAAAAAGTTCTAGAAAAGATCAACCTACCAAAATTATTGAGAGACTGTAGCATGGCATGACAATAAGAGCTAAAGATTTAGAATCAGAATACTTCTCTAAGTATTAGTATGGACATGAGCAGTGAAATATGATTATCTCTATATTTAACTCCACTGGGAAAAAGTTGAGATTTAAGAATGCATTTTTATAAGTCTACATCAGGAGTCAATGTCAAAGACATGATTAATGCATAAACCTCTGATATCTAATAGTTGGTTCATTATCATCTTTAGTTGATTTATTTGTCTAACATCAGTTACCATTAGGACCATGCCAGGCATGTAAACTCACATTTAAATAAGGTTATAAAAAGACAAGTAAAAAATATGCTGGTTATATGAATTGCAAACTAGACTATCTCTATGTCAAAAAGGTCAGTTATGATGATATTGTTTTCTCTTTGCCCTAAAAGTTTACATTTTAATAAAGATTAAATGGAATCTCTCTGTAATTCAGAAAAATGATAAACTAAAGTTTCTATTTATGCATGTATATCTTTGTCTAACTGTTCACACTTTTCAGCATGATACATTAAATTTACTAATTATTAAAATCCTGGTGTTTCTCCTACTCTATATAAAGGACATAGAAATTATGCACTAACTTTGTATATCAATGAAACAATGTTACTGAAAAATTAAATTTTATTTCTCTCTTTGAAATCTGTATATAATTGTTTAATAAAGAAATCTACATTTTGCATTTGTGTTAAGCAATATAACTTAGTTAACAATAGTATTGTTGATATTTTTATTACTTTCATTTTCTTGTCAGAGAATTACTGAAAGTATTTTCTCCTTAAGAAATTCCTAATAACTGCCCTGAAATAGATATGATTTCAACATATTAAGTTAATAATTTGTTTCAATGTAAATATTTGAGAAAACATTTTTTTTCTTCTCAGTGCACACAGCCCTTAATTTTCTGGGCTCCACTTGAATTCATGTAATGTTTATGAGCAGGGATATATAATAAGAAGAATTACATCCAAAATTAATGACCCTAAGTTATACATTGCATCAAAAATATACTACTGTGAGTACTGAGTGTTCACTTGAATCCTCAAAACGGTCTGATAATAATGAAAACAATAATTACAAGGGCAAACACTGATAGAGTGATTGCTGTTGCTATGCACATTGTTTTAAGTGCTTTCTGCCTATTATCTTATTTAACTCACAATATTATCTATGAGAAAGGTATTATTATTATCTTTGTTGACAGAGAATGAAATTCTATGCAGAGTTTAAGGAATGTGCTCGAGATCACACAGCTAAGAAGTGGAGATTCTAGGATATGAACCCAAGTAATTCAGCTCCAGAATCCATGATCTTAATCAATAAACTACAACTTTTGTGTTGGTTAAGTTGGCTAGTTGCTTTCAAACCTGTCTTTGCGAATGAGAAAATGGAGGCTCAGAGATACTAAATTTCAAGTGAGGATTTGAACTGAAGTTCTTTGAGTAAAATCCTACAATATTGTTTAAGAGCATCATTGTGCACCAGTTTCCTGTTCCCCTGGCGGAGCTATTTTTTGGTATCTTTCATGATCTTTGATTACGAAAAGCCATGAGTCCAAGAATATGAGTCAAGATAGAAATTGAGTAGGTACATGTACTCGAGGTGAATGAAATCGGTTCAGGTTTCTTAGCTTAATTTCTTTTCAAGGGGGCTGGGGTCAGTGAAGGGAACTAACATTTATTTAAAATTCACTATATATTGAATCTGTATTAATATTATGCTATATAACTCAGTTTAATTCTTAGAATAACCTCATGAGGCAATACTATTATTACTATTTTGCTAATGAGGAAAAGGAGACTCTGAAACATGAGAAATTCAGTGTGGGGAGGAAGATTGCAATTTGGTCTATTTGATATTAAAGAGATTCCTACATACCAAATTCAAATACTGCTCAATGAAAGCACAGTGGGGTTTCAAGCATATTGTCACAGGCAAATATTTGCTGAGGCACTGAGAATTGCATGGAGTTAGGCAAATTTGATATTACAAATCACCACAAGCACTTTCATACCATAAAAACTGATATCTTCTTTTAAATGTAATTTGATTAAAATGGAAATCTGCTATATTATATTACTGATCTTAGAGATGGAAAGATGCAGTATGGCATCTGCTACCACACAGTGATAGAATTTGAACACAAGCTTATAATTTCCTAACTCATTACTTTTTCCTATTGGAATTAGGATAAGAAAAAGGTGTGAATACTTCAGAAATAAACTCATTATCAATATTACTATTGATGCAAAGTCCTGGTAGAAGAGAGTATTATGAAACTGTTCAATGAAAATCATAGAGTCATTTGGTTATATGCAATATCTGTGCGTTGTATTTCAAGTTACTTAAACAATGGATATATTTTGCTTACAAATTTAGAAACAAAGTTAGGATTCAATATTTATTTTTTTATCTAAATACTCCAAACAGTACACTTTTTAAAAATTTTAAAATAATAATAACCTAGCAAAAATGCTTAAATAAACATAGAATAGTATTAAAAAGTGGATTACCAACATATCCACCCCAGATCTCATTTCTCACATTGAAGCATTAGGTGATATCATTTCTGAGCATTTTTATATAGTGCATATGTATTACATAGTTCTATACAATATATTTCCATGTACATCTATATTGTATGCACTTTCTTTCAAAATAGTATATTATGTATTGTTTTATAATGTTTTGTTTACCCAAAATATCTATGATGAAATACATGAATTATCCTCATTCTTCTTAACAGCTCTAGAGTCTTCTATAATACTTTAACTTTCACTCTGAAAATAATGCGGCAATAAATATCCTTACTTGCTGATTTGCAAGATTATTTCTAGAGTTTTATGCAGTTTAAAAAGATCCCTGCATTTTATTCACCACAACCTCCTCTACCCTCCCTGTCCCCCCCAAATTTAAAATTTACTTTTTAAAAATGTGGAGCTCTGTAGAGCGATTGTTCACTTGTTCAAAATTGTAAGCCTGACAAGGTTAATCATTCTGTCTCAGTTTCTTCATCAGCAAATAGGGACTGTAACAATGCCTGTGTCATAGGTTGTTGAAAGGATTTCTGGAACAATTCCTTTCACTTAATAAGGACTACATAGATGTCATCTGTAAACTAAAATGATCCTTAATCATCTAGGATATGAGTGTTATGAAAGTGGCAAGCTTAACTTTTTTAACGAACAAAATAGCAAAAAAAGAATGAGCGTAGATTTGCTCCACTGATTTGAAATGCCAATTTTATAATATACAAAATTTATAAAATTCTCTTTGCTGCTTCTGAACCATGTATTTCTGTTTCATTGACCTATCTGTGTATTCTTTCAACATAACTGTATTATAAAATGGTGAATTTTAAGGATAGATAATATACACAAAATGAAATATACCCATTGCTATATCTAGGAAACTAAGCAATAGTCATATGCATTTTGATAATCTTGTAGTGACATTTGGGGGTGAATAACCTTTAATAGTCAGAATAATAAAATTAGGAGTAATTGCAAACATGTCAGTCTGCATATTTCAACTCATTCCACATCAGTGACCTGAATAACTTAGCAAACAGAAAGCTACATTTGAGACACTTGTTAACATATATAAAAAAGCTTTTCAATCACGTGTGTGTGTGTGTGTGTGTGTGTTTTAGGTAACATTTTCAAAACTGGTAAATAAAGAAATTACTGTCTTTTTATGTATAAATTTATTTTTCATTTAAGCTTTTATGAAATCGTCATTCTATACCTGGGCTCACTTTTTTAAATTATTATTTTAAGACTTAAAATCAATGTCTGAACACCGAAGTACATACATACAGGAATGGCTATGTACATTCACAAAGGAAACTGGCTCATTTTGTTGAAAGGAGACAAATCTAATTGTTTTGGATGTTCATACTTCTCCACCTTTAATAACTTAGTAAGACACTGGTTTTGCAGGTCTGAGTTATTTTGGTGGCTCTTCCTTCCTAATAAGGTCAGTTATACCTGAGAGCCTCCACTAATGTACAGTCACATAGAGGTTCCTTGTCCCTCTTTTCCTGCAAATACATACAGGATGATGGGGTCAAGGTTACTTTCTACTGGAAAGTTTGTCATGGTTTATCCAGTCCAGCTATATGCCCACTCTGTGAACACCTCTCTTATGGGATGATGAGAGCCTGGGGAATTGGGTATCTTCTGCTGCTTCTCTGCTTATAGAATTTTGCCAAATAACCCTATTTTAATTTTACATGGAGTGACAAATAAGTGGTGTTTGTGTATAGGAGCCTATGTCCCTGATTGTACAACAGTGGTCCAAAAAAGTACATAATGTTTTCATGTGAATTGAGAAAAATAAATATATAGTCAGTCAGGTTTACATTTGGTAGTTATAACTAGAGAACAAAATAGTTCACAGAGTTGTCTCTCTACTGAGGAAGAATTCTCTATTAAATCAGAAACACACAACCAGTATCTTCTCTCATTTCTTCTACCACCTATTCCAAACATGCACTAGTATCCTTGGACCCCTTCCTCATCACCTCTCTCCAATAAAGAAAAGAAAAATGCCTCCTTTTATATAATTGAATTTGAGGCCTTGAACTACTCCAACATCTACCCAGTTACGGGAGCTGAGAAAGCATTCTTGGATCCACCTCTCAGGCATTTCCTTCCCTGATGCGTTTCCTGATCCTCCCCTTGGAGAGTTAATTATTCTCTCCTCTATATTATCCCTTTACCTAGGTATATTTTTTATGTGCTACTTTCATCAAATTTGAATTATTTCTTTACTGATGTGTATTCTCTAGAAAAATTTTAATTCCTTAAAAATTGAAGACATGGTGATGAACAAAAGAGACAAAGTCTTATCCACATGAAACTTACAATCTGAGAGGAAAGAAATAACAACATAAACATGCAAACAAATGAATAAAAATATAAACAGATAATAAAAAATAAATAAAGCAATATAGATCATAATTTGGGCTGAGAGGGAAACAAATATCACAATTTATAGACAAAACAGTAGGAGATAATTACTTAAGTAAGGTTTTTGGGAAAAGTCGCTCTGGAAGGCTTCAGACTGAAACCCAAAGGAAACACCATGGGAATTTATGGGAAGAGAGTTTCAGGTGAAGGTCAGATCAGGCAACCTAGATCATGGGAGGAAAACTGGACTTTCTTCCTAAGTTCAATTCATTTCCTCCAACAATATTATTTTAGAACTTATTATACACCTGAATGTAATGATGAAAATATTCAATAAAATCGCTGTCCTCAATGAAACTTTTACTGGAGAGGTGAAACATACAATGAACAGATAATCATATGTTAATAAACAAAATAATTTCAGATATCCATCAGGTCTGTAAAGTTGACAGAGAAAAATCTTAGTGACATGGAGTGGTGGCCTGGGTGGCCTCCCTGAGCAGTAACGTTTGATCACAGCACTGAACAATATGAAGGAGTAAATCAAGTGAAATTGGAGAAAGGGCACACCAGGCAGGCAGCAGTAGAGCAGTACAAAGCCTTGAACCCAGAATATGTTTGTCCAGCTGGAGGAACACCAGGGCTGGTGTGATAGGAGCCCTTAAGTCACAGAGACAGAGGTAAGAGAATGAAGCAGAGTGGCAGACCAGGGCCAGTCCATGACAGTGCACTGAACCAAACATCTGGGCACGGGAGAGTAAACGTAAAAGTTCAAAGTTGAATCCAAATTCTATCTCCACATTATTTTTTTACTTACATAGAGAGGACATGCTTCTCATAATGCTTCCATGAGGCCACCCATGGCCCAGGTACACCTTGCATTCATGTAACTAATATTCAGTTATTTTCAGTCCCTGTTGAACATTAAAATCTTTTATAAAGCTTTTTAAAAAATAAATATTCCTTGCTCTCTCCCATGAAAAGCAGAAGCCTAGATATGTATAAATATACATATATTTCTAATCATAGGCAGTCTGATGAGCAACAGAAGTAGAAAACCACTGTTTTCTTTCACTTGGTCTAACTGACCATTGTTTGTAGAAAACAGGAATTATCAGGAGGAAATAAGTTGTCATCAAGATGATTTCTTTCTCATTTTAGTTGCAATTTTATTATGGAGATTACAATTGCAGAGTGTGTTGATGTGACTTTCAATCACATTTTGCTGCCTGAATGTTATTGAAGATTTCTACATTCTCTTTTCAAACTTGAATCATATCACTAATGAAAAGATTAGTTTGTGGCAATGAATACATTTTAATGGTAAAATTTCTGAAAGTTATTTTCCTGATACAGGGGTTACAAATTATCTAGTCATAAATTAATAGATATTACATTAGGGTTGAAATATTATTAAGTTTGTCCTCATTGATAATTCTATCACAGAAAATAATCTTTTAAAGTATAGTAATAAGCCAGCTTAATATCTATACTATATGCTCAACAGTTGTAAAATATTACCGGAAATTAAAATGCACAAAAACTTATCTTAATGTTTAATATGAATACAAATATAGAAAGAAAATGATACTCAGTAATCTTCCAGCTGAGCCTAAGAATTCCAATACCAAATTGCTTTAAAGAATAAATTCTGATAGAATGACATATACGCTACCATATTATGCATATGAGTCTTGTGTATACTGAAAGAAGGAATTGCATTAAATGTGGTATTTTTCAACACATGAAAGAAAAACTATTTTCAGAAAATAAGATAAATCAGAGTTCCTCAAAGTCAATATAAAAGAAAATGTCTTTTCTGAAACAAGTCTGCATGTGAATATCACACCATTCAACAAACAGAGTTAGATTTAGATATTATGTATAAAATTTTCCTTATTACCACAGTAATTTTCACTTTATCTTTTCAGAGAATATTATTTATATTATAATGTTTAGAAAAGCAATGATAGAGTCATATATGTGTTGAAGGTGACATATTAAAACTCTAAGCTCTAGAGTAGTGATTCTCAAAGGGCAAAAGAAAAGGGTACAAGAGAAAGGGACAAGGTTGGGTATATCATAATGTAAAACACTGTAACTGCTTTGATATTTTAATCTTTGCACTTATGCTACTAAAATAACTTAGGAGTTAAAATACTGTATTCATTTTAAAGAATATAAAAGCAAGCATATCCTTAAAAAACTTGTAAAATATTGCCTTAGAATTCCAAATAACATGTTACAAGCCAAAGTATGACATGGGGCCCAGTGCTATAGGGAGGACATGTGAGATCTCTTCCTTCATTAAGGAGAGGAAGCCATAATAGAAACATTAAGGGAAAAGATTATGTAACTTCTTAATTTCCCATTTATATATATATATATATTTTAACATCTTGATTGGAGTATAATTGCTTTACAATGTTGTGCTAATTTCTGCTGTATAACAAAATGAATCAGCTATACATATACATATATACCCATATCTCCCCCGTCTTGCACCTCCCTCCCACCCTCCCTATCCCACCCCTCTAGGTGGTCACACAGCACTGAGCTGATCTACCTGTGCAATGCAGTTGCTTCCCACTGGCTACCTATTTTACATTTGATGGTGTACATATGTAAACACTACTTTCTCACTTCATCCCAACTTACACTTCCCAACCCCGTGTCCTCAAGTCCATTCTCTACGTCTGCGTCTTTATTCCTCTCCTGTCCCTAGGTTCATCAGAACCATTATTTTTTAGATTCCATATATGTGTTAGCATACGGTATTTGTTTTTCTCTTTCTGACTTACTTCCTCTGTATGACAGACTCTAGGTCCATCCACCTCGTTACAAATAACTCAATTTCGGTTCTTTTCATGGCTGAGTAATATTCCACTGTATATATGTGACACATATTCTTTTTCCATTCATCTGTCGATGGACACTTAGGTTGCTTCCATGCCCTGGCTATTGCAAATAGTGCTGCAATGAACACTGTGGCGCATGACTCTTTTTGAATTATGGTTTACTCAGGATATATACCCAGCAGTGAGATTGCTGGGCATGTGGTAGTTCTATTTTTAGTTTTTTGAGGAACCTCCATACTGTTCTCCATAGTGGCTGTATCAATTTACATTCCCACCAACAGGGCAAGAAGGTTCCCTTTACTCCACACCCTCTCCAGCATTCATTGTAGATTTTTTTATGATGGCCATTCTGACCAGTGTGAGGTGATACCTCATTGTAGTTTTGATTTGCATTTCTCTAATGATTAATGATGTTGAACATTCTTTCATGTGTTTGTTGGCAACATGCATATCTTCTTTGGAGAAATGTCTATTTAGGTCTTCTGCCCATTTTTGGATTGGGTTGTTTGTTTTTTTGATATTGAGCTGCATGAGCTGCTTGTATATTTTTGGAGATTAATCCTTTGTCAGTTGCTTTGTTTGCAAATATTTTCTCCCATTTTGAGGGTTGTCTCTTCGTATTGTTTATGGTTTCCTTTGCTGTGCAAAAGACTTTAAGTTTCATTAGGTCCCATTTGTTTATTTTAGTTTTTATTTCCATTTCTCTAGGAGATGGGTCAAAAGGATCTTGCTGTGATTTACGTCAGAGTGCTCTTCGTATGTTTTCCTCTATGAGTTTTATAGTGTCTGGCCTTACATTTAGGTCTTTAATCAATTTTGAGGGTTCTTTTGAGTATGGTATTATGAAGTGTTCTGATTTCATTCTTTTACATGTAGCTTATTGAAGAGGCTGTATTTTCACTTATTGAAGAGGCTGTATTTTCTCCATTGTATATTCTTGCTCCTTTATCAAAGATAAGGTGAGCATATGTGCATGGGTTTATCTCTGGGCTTTCTATCCTGTTCCATTGATCTATATTCCTGTTTTTGTGCCAGTACCATACTCTCTGGATTACTGTAACTTTGTAGTATAGTCTGAAGTCAGGGAGCCTGGTTCCTCCAGCTCCATTTTTTGTTCTCAAGATTGCTTTGGCAATTTAGGGTCTTTTGTGTTTCCATACAAATTGTGAATTTTTTTGTTCTAGTTCTGAGAAAAATGCCATTGGTAGTTTGATAGGGATTGCATTGAATCTGTAGATTGCTTTGAGTAGTAGAGTCATTTTCACAATGTTGATTCTTCCAATCCAAGAACATGGTATACCTCTCCATCTGTTTGTATCATCTTTAATTTCTTTCATCAGTTTCTTATAGTTTTATGCATATAAGTCTTTTGTCTCCTTCAGCAGGTTTATTCCTAGGTATTTTATTCTTTTTGTTGCGATGGTAAATGAAAGTGTTTCCTTAATTTCTCTTTCAAAATTTTTGTCATTAGTGTATAGGAATGTAAGAGATTTTTGTGCATTAATTTTGTATCCTGCTACTTTACCAAATTCATTGATTAGCTCTAGTAGTTTTCTGTTAGGATCTTTAAGATTCTCTGTGTATAGTATCATGTCATCTGCAAACGGTAACAGCTTTACTTCTTCTTTTCCGATTTGGATTCCTTTTATTTCTTTTTAGCCTCTGATTGCTATAGCTAAAACTTCCAAAACTATGTTGAATAATAATGGTGAGCAACCTTCTCTTGCTCCTGATCTTACTGGAAATGGTTTCAGTTTCTCACCATTAAGAATGATGTTGGCTGTGGCTTTGTCATATATGGCCTTTATTATGTTGAGGTAAGTTCCCTCTATGCCCACTTTCTGGAGAGTTTTATCATAAATCAGTGTTGAATTTTGTCAAAAGATTTTTCTGCATCTATTGAGATGATCATATGGATTTTTTCCTTCAGTTTGTTAATATGGTGTATCACATTGATTGATTTGCATATATCGGAGTATCCTTGCATTCCTGGAATAAACCCCACTTGATCATGGTGTATGATCCTTTTAATGTGCTGTTGGATTCTGTTTGTTAGTATTTTGTTGGGGATTTTTGCATCTATATTCATCAGTGATATTGGCCTGTAGTTTTCTTTCTTTGTGACGTCTTTGTCTGGTTTTGGTATCAGGGTGATGGTGGCCTCGTAGAATGAGTTTGGGAGTGTTCCTCCCTCTGCTATGATTTGAAAGAGTTTGAGAAGAAGAGGTGTTAGCTCTTCTCTAAATGTTTGATAGAATTCGCCTGTGAAGCCATCTGGTCCTGGGCTTTTCTTTGCTGGAAGACTTTTAATCACAGTCTCAATTTCAGTGCTTGTGATTGGTCTATTTATATCTTCTATTTCTTCCTGGGTCAGTCTCGGAAAGTTGTGTTTTTCTAAGAATTTTTCCATTTCTTCCAGGTTGTCCATTTTATTGGCATATACTTGCTGTAGTAATCTCTCATGATCCTTTGTATTTCTGCAGTGTCAGTTGAAACTTCTCCTTTTTCATTTCTAATTCTGATGTTTTAAGTCTTCTCCCTTTTTTTGCTTGATGAGTCTGGCTAATGGTGTATGAATTTGTTTGTCTTCTAAAAGAATCAGCTTTTAGTTTTATTGATCTTGCTATCCTTTCCTTCATTTTTTTTTCATTTATTTCTAATCTGATCTGTATGATTTCTTTCCTTCTGCTAAATTTGTGTTTTTTTTGTTCTTCTTTCTCTAATTGCTTTAGGTATATGGTTAGGTTGTTTGAGATTTTTCCTGTTTCTTGAGGTAAGACTGTATTGCTATAAACTTCCCTGTTAGAACTGCTTTTGCTGCATCCCATAGGTTTTGGGTCATCGTGCTTTCATTGTCATTTGTTTCTACGTATTTTTTTATTTCCTCTGATTTCTTCAGTGATCTCTTGGTTATTTTAGTAGTGTAGTGTTTAGCCTCCATGTTTTTGTATTTTTTACAGTTATTTTCCTGTAGTTGATATCTAATAGCATTATGATTGGAAAAGTTACTTTATACCATTTCAATTTTCTTAAATTTACCAAGGCTTGATTTGTGAACAAAGATATGTTCTACTGTGGAGAATGTTCCATGAGCACTTGAGAAGAAAGTGTATTCTGTTGTTTTGGATGGAATGTCCTGTAAATATCAATAATCCATCTGGTCTAATGTATCATTTAAAGTTTGTGTTTCCTGGGCTTCCCTGGTGGCACAGTGGTTGAGAGTCCACCTGCTGATGCAGGGGACATGGGTTCGTGCCCCGGTCCAGGAAGATCCCACATGCCACGGAGCGGCTGGGCCCGTGAGCCATGGCCACTGAGCCTGCACGTCCAGAGCCTGTGCTCCACAATGGGAGAGGCCACAACAGTGAGAGGCCCTCGTACTGCAAAAAAATAAAGTTTGTGTTTCCTTATTTATTTTAATTTTGGATGATTTGTCCATTGGTGAAAGTGGGGTGTTAAAGTCCCCTACTATTATTGTGTTACTGTCAATTTCCCCTTTTATGGCTGTTAGCATTTGCCTTATGCATTGGAGGTGCTCCTATGTTGGGTGCATAAATATTTACAATTGTTATATCTTCTTCTTGGATTGATCCCTTGATCATTATGTAGTGTCCCTGTCTCTTGTAATAGTCTTTATTTTAAGGTCTATTTTGTCTGATATGAGAATTGCTATTCCAGCTTTCTTCTGATTTCCATTTGCATGGAATATCTTTTTCCATCCCTTCACTTCAGTCTGTATGTGTCTCTCAGTCCGAAGTGGGTCTCTTGTAGACAGCATATATACAGGTCTTGCTTTTGTATCCATTCAGCCAGTCTATGTCTTTTGGTTGGAGCACTTAATCCATTTACATTTAAGGTAATTATCGATATGTATGCTCCTATTACCATTTTCTTAATTGTTTTCGGTTTGTTTTTGTAGGCCTTTTCCTCCTCTTGTGTTTCCTTCCTAAAGAAGTTCCTTTAGCATTTGTTGTAATGCTAGTTTGGCGGTACCGAATTCTGTTAACTTTTGCTTGTCTGTAAAGGTTTTAATTTTTCTGTGAAATCTGAATGAGATCCTTGCTGAGTAGAGTAATCTTGGTTGTAGGTTTTTCCCTTTCATCACTTTAAATATGTACTTCCACTCCCTTCTGGCTTGCAGAGTTTCTGCTGAAAGATCAGCTGTTAACGTTATGGGGATTCCCTTGTATGTTCTTTGTTGCTTTTCCCTTGCTGTGTTTAATATTTCTTTGTATTTAATTTTTGATAGTTTGACTAATAAGTGTCTTAGTGTGTTTCTCCTTGGATTTATCCTCTATGGGACTCTCTGTGCTTCCTGGACTTGATTGACTATTTCCTTTCCCATGTTAGGGAAGTTTTCAACTATAATCTCTTCAAATATTTTCTCAGTCCGTTTATTTTTCTCTTCTTCTTCAGGGGCCCCTATAATTCGAATGTTGGTGCATTTAATGTGGTCCCAGAGGTCTCTGAGACTGTCCTCGATTCTTTTCATTCTTTTCTCTTTATTCTGCTCTCTGGTAGTTATTTCCCCTACTTTATCTTCCAGATCACTTATCCATTCTTCTGCCTCAGTTATTCTGCTCTTGATTCCTTCTAGACAATTTTTAATTTCATTTACTGTCCTCATTGTTTGTTTGCTCTTTAAGTCTTCTAGTTCCTTGTTAAACATTTCTTGTATATTCTCCATTCTGTTTCCAAGATTTTGGATCATCCTTACTGTCATTACTCTGAATTCTTTTTCAGGTAGACTGCCTATTTTCTCTTCATTTGTTTGGTCTGTTGGGTTTTTACCTTGCTCTTTCATCTTCTGCATATTTCTCTGTCTTCTCTTTGCTTAACTTACTGTGTTTGGGGTCTCCTTTTTGCAGGCTATGGGTTTGCATTTCCCATTGTTTTTAGTGTCTGCCCCCAGTGGGTGAGGTTGGTTCAGTGGCTTGTGTAAGCCTCCTGGTGGATGGGACCAGTGCCTGTGTTCTTGTGGGTGGGGCTGGATCTTGTCCTTTTAGTGGGAAGGGCTGCATCCAGTGGTGTGTTTTGGGGTGTCTGTGAACTTACTATGATTTTAGGGAGCTTCTCTGCTAATGGGTGGTGTTGTGTTCCTGTCTTACAAGTTGTTTCACATAGGGCAACCAGCACTGCTATCTGCTGGCCTTTGGTGGAGTTGGGTCTTAGCATGGAGATGGAGATCTCTGGGAGAGCTCTTGCCAACTGCTATTATGTGGGGCCAGGAGGTCTCTGGTGGTCCAATGTCCTGAACTTGGCTCTCCCACTTCAGAGGCTCAGCCCTAACACCAGGCTGTAGCACCAAGATACTGTCAGCCACATGGCTCAGAAGAAAAGGAAGAAACAAAGAAAGAAAAAGTAAAATAAAATAAAATAAATAATTATTAAAATTAAAAAATAAGAATAAAAAAAGAAGAGAGCAACCAAACCAATAAACAAATCCACCAATAACAAGCACTAAAAAGTATACTAAGATAGACATAAAAATCAAAACCAAATCAGTCGCAGACAGCAAACCCCAAGTCTACAGTTGCTCCCAAAGTCTAATGTCTCAATTTTGGGACGATTTGTTGTCTATTCAGGTATTCCACAGATGCATGGTACATCGAGTTATTGTGGGGATTTAATCCACTGCTCCTGAGGCTGTATGGAGGAATTTCCCGTTCTCTTCTTTGTTCACACAGCTCCCAGGTTCAGCTTTGGTTTTGGCCCCACCTCTGCATGTAGGTTGCCCTCAGGCATCTGTTCCCACCTTGACAGGACGGGGTTAAAACAGCAGTGGATGAGGGGTCTCTGGCCCATTCAGGCTGGGGGGAAGGGAGGGGTATGTTAGTTATAATTGGAATGCAGGGCGAGCCTGCGGCGGCAGAGGCCGCCGTGACGTTGCATCAGCCTGAGGCGCGCAGTGTGTTCTCCCAGGGAAGTTGTCCCTGGATCACGGGACTCTGGCAGCAGCAGCTGCACAGGCTCCCGAGGATGTGTGGGTAGTAATCTGTGCTTCACACAGGACTCTTGGTGGCTGCAGCAGCAGCATTAGCATTTCATGCCCGTCTCTGGTGTCCAAGATAATAAATAGCCATGGCTCACGCCCGTTTCTGGAGGTCGTTGAGGCGGTGGTCTGCCTTCTGTGGGCAGACAGGGAAGAAATTCCCTCTCCTCGCTCACCCCAAGACAATGGTCTCTTGCCTCTTAGGCAGCTCCAGACATTTTCTGGACTCCCTCTCGGCTAGCTGTGGCGCACTAGCCCACTCAGGCTGTGTTCACGCAGCCACCCCCAGTCCTCTCCCTGGTTTCTGACCTCCGAAGACCGAGCCTCAGCTCCGAGCCCCGCCCTGCCCTGGTGGATGAGCAGACAAGCCTCTCAGGCTGGTGAGGGTGGTCAGCGCCAATCCTCTGTGCGGGAATCTCTCTGCTTTGCCCTCTGCACCCCTGTTGCTGCGCTCTCCTCCGTGGCTCTGTAGCTTACCCACCCCCACCCCCATCCCCACCTGCGAAGGGCCTTCCTAGTGTGTGGAAACTTTTCCTCCTTCACAGCTCCCTTCCAGAAGTGTAGGTCCCGTCCCTATTCTTTTGTCTCTGTTTTTGCTTTTTTTCTTTTGCCCTACCCATGTACGTGGGGATTTTCTTGCCTTTGGTGAAGTCTGTGAGGTCTTCTGCCAGCGTTCAGTAGATGTTCTGTAGGAGTTGTTCCACATGTAGATGTATTTTTGATGTATTTGTGGGGAGGAAGGTGATTTCCACATCTTACTCCTCTGCCATCTTGAAGGTCCCCCTATGTCACTTTTTAAACATCAACCCTCATTAGAAATTTGACTGTGGTAGCATTTCAACATATATCTTGGAGAAATAAGGATTTTACTCTAAAAAGACAGCACCAAAAAAATCAAATATGCTTTCCTCTAATTCTTAAATTATGGCATCTAGTTCCGTTATCATTTTATGGAGAGGGAATGATCACTTAAAGTTGATAATCATAAATTCTATACCAGAATAATTTTGTAGGGATTTGGAGAAACCAGGCACTTCAATCTTAGACAATTAATGCAGCAACTAAACTGAGAAAACTTCAGGTTTTTCTTTTGCAAGGTAAAACTCACCTCATTAGGTTTAGATTCATACCTTAAAGAGTGAAAAGGTGCTAATTATTCCAAGGCAATATACATTTAATGCCAGGAATTTATGACATGCCAAGCACCTCCGTTCTTGCAACACATTATTTTGAGGGAAAGATGGGGAAAGAAACTTTACTCGTAAGGAGATACAAACCACTAGCCAACACCATGCTCAGCACTTCACGTACAACGTTTTCAAAGTACACCTCTTACTGCATATTATTATTTGGGTGAAAAAGCTTAACTGAATCAACCAATATCACATAGCTTGTTAGGGTCATTGCTGGGATATTAACACTCTTCAGCTTGACCCCAACACTTTCTGCTTTTTATTCAGATACGGTGATCTCTATTCTGAATCTGTTCCATCCCACGACAAGTACAAATTAGGTGGAAAAATTTTAAGTACCACTTCTAAACAGGTATCAATTCTATACTATCTTCCTTGAAAGATAAAAGGAACAGATAGTATGGTTAAACAGGAACAAATATACTAAGATCGCCTGATTTTTAGCAACAGCAGCGGCAAAACTAGTTAGTACACAGGTATCAATTTCCATGCTGCGTAATATATTTATGGTTTCAACTTATTCTCATGACTTCACATGAGAGTGTGATTATCGAAGAAAATCAATCTACTTGTACTAGGAGAAGAAGATTTCAGTGATGAATGGTGTCAAAGACTCTGTGTGTGTATTCATATATACATCTATAATCTGTCTTGGAAACTGAGTTACTGGCTTTGGTAGCTCTTTCAAAACCCATCTCTACTGGAGTTGTCTAGGATAGTCCACATATACAGGAGTGCCTACTGGCCTGCTGATTGCATTGTTATAGGGAAAAGCACTCCTGCCTGGACGAGCCAATGGGAGGCAGAAAGAATGTGAATCCCATTCTAAAGATGGGGTATGTTTGGAAACTTTCCTATATTTAGCATAGTCTCCTAATAGGATACAATTGATGGGGAATACAATTATGACGAAAAGATGTTTTATGATAGGACAGATGTTCTATGAGAGGCGGCTACTTCTTTTTTACCCTGATGTGGCTTTCTCCGAGAGATCTCCAACATGCATCTGAATATAATCTTAAAATTCCTATCTTATAACAGAGTAGGTAAAAAGGTTCAAATTCTTCAGAAAAATGGTTTTTAACCAGGAGATGATTTGAAACAGATTAGAAAATGCTCTGCAATGCCATTCGACTATGAATTTGCAAAGGTCAAAATAATTACGTTATTTCTGAAATGCAAATGAGTATTAACCTGAACATTAAAAAATTAATACGCTACCCATAATCCATGATATTAATAATCATATGTGCATTTTTCTGGAGTCCAATAAAGACATTCTAAAGCACCAAATGTGATACAGATATGTGGGTGTGCCTGTTAGATTATATCGAAAAGCCGTAAAAGAAGCAAAAAAAAATTCTCTCACATATGAACTTATAAAAGGAGGATTAAACAAAGTAGTACATGTGTGGTATATTCACAGTCAATCAGTCCCAGTTTCTCTGCCATCTTTTCCAATAATCAATCTATCCTCTTCTAAAGGACATATCCCCAAACCTTTACTCATCCACCATAGTAGGCTTAACTACTCTAGAAATACAATTTCAAACATAAAGCGACCTACAGAATTTACATTTAGTCTTTCACATGTCACAGCATTTAAGTATTGACATAAATCACTTTGATTCCATCCTGCATCTTAAGAACCTGGACTGCGTAGGCAAGTTTCTTACTACACAAATTTTATTTTTGAGTTCTTATTGGTATAATTAAACAAAATAGGTAATAGTTATTTGATGATACAGTTGACAACTGCTTATTTACTTTTAGACTTTGAGATACTCTGGAGACTAAAACACTTTATGATCCTTCCCAAATTAATGGAATATTAAATGTAAGCAGAAATGTGAGTTAGTCAATCTATTTTCCCACTGCAATGATGTGGATTTCAAAGATTGATTATGTATATATTCACAAAGCTGGATTCATATGTGTGTGAACAGACAAGTATTTTTTAAAGCACAAAAAAGATGTATTTAATACCACAAATCAGTATTATAAAGCTTTTTAAAAACTGAATTGCTACATACACACAAAAAAAATCAAGGCATTTTGGGATAATGTATTATTACTGTTTTTAAATATTTTATTATGCATCAAATTTGAAATATAGACTTTACCTTACTATATTTATAAGCCTTAAAGATGTATAGATATAGAAAGCTGCACAGTACCAGTAAAAAACAAATTAAAATGTAATTTTTAGATGTAAAATATCCTCAAAATTCAGTAATTCATGTACCTTATTTTTTATATTTTGGGAGCTGAAAATTACTTCATTTTATTCCAGATTGCATCAAAGCATAAACACACAAAGCACTGCCTTTATAGCATAAGGAAATCTATCAATAAAATTTAAACTATCAAGTTCATCTTTAAACTCCTCCGGAAAGAATGAGATATGGAAATGCAAGTAATACCACAATAATTGCATATGAATTGCTATTAAATTTTTATACCTCTGTAATCAGACAGCAAAGATCAATTGTTTAAAACTTGGAAAGAAAAGTCATCTACAGGATTTATATGAGTTCACGTATTTTTATTTTCAGTAACGTTAAAGTATATTCATAAAACGTTAAGATGCATATAAACATAGTCCAATGGGATGACTCAAATGCTTGCAATAGTAGTTAGGAAAAACATGGTTGTGGGAAAGCATTTTGTAAATAACACGGATATCTAAATGGTAATGTGAAGACCTGATTCATTGACTAATACTTGAAGCTCCCATTTAAAATGGTGTCTTTCAAAATTAACACCACCTTCTTCAGTATGTAGAAAGAGTAATTTTCAATAGGGAACTAGAATTCATTAGGGAAATAACAATTATGAGGGCAGTTCATGAGGAAAATCTGTAGTAAGTCAAGAAGGTCCTTTCTACTTTATCAATAACTTCTTAGGTATTCTCTGTTGTCTTTCTAGTCCTTCCTGGGCTCACAGTACTTTCAGTTGTTAGTCACTAACCCTTTCCTTCAACGACTTAGGAGTACCAAGCTTCAGTACTTTCCAAACTTCAGCATGCATAAAAACCACACCAAAATTTGGTTAAGAATGCAGTTTTACAGATTATAATCGATGGAGTTTGTGACTCAGTTTTGGGGGGCAGAGGAGGGGGCCCAAGAACCTGTACTTTCAATTATTGTCATGCAGGTAATCTGCAGAACAAACTTTGAAAACCCTGTCATGGGGAATACTTGAGTGAGTAAAAGTCTCCAGGACCAAAAAAGAAGGATTAAATATGTGGGTTTAATGTTAGATAACTTTGGGGTTTCCGGCACTTAGAGATAATGTGACCTTGAAAAATCAATTACCTTGGTTCTCAACTTTCTCATATAAAATTTTGGGTATTCAACTATATGGGGTCTAAGGATGTTTTGAATTTGGGGTCTCCTAAGAGCACTAGTAGTTTTCTCCAGCTATCAAGGAATATAATTGTATGGGGAAAACTCTCAGTGTCCTTCAAATCAAAGTAAGTAGATTATTGCCTGCTTTTCTTTTTGCTAATACTAGATGTTTCAGTCACATTAAATATATAGAATAATATGATGGCACATCATTCTACCCAATAGTACCTTCCCTTTCTTCAGATTTACCCTATCCTTCCTTTGTGAACTGCTGCTTCTGATACCAACCACGGCTGCAGTGGAAGTCATTATTTAGCAGTGTAATCTATCCCTGATAGTTTTTGATTGATTCAGGTGTCAACAGTATATCTAAGCTGGGCCAAAGATTCTCTTTGCTCATATTTTTGTACTTGAGACTCAGAACAAGTCGGTCTCTTCCTAAAAACTTGACGTGTAAGATCAAAATCTCAGATGATATTGAAAGCATCTGCAGTGTAATCTAAAGCGAGAGAGTAGAAATAAAACTTACCCAGACTAGCAAAGTTGAGAGTCAAAGAAAAGTTTTCATTCTCTCATTTCATGGCACAGCAACATTGCTATCCTTGATTTTCACAACAGATCCAGAGGTCTTATGCTATGTTTACCTCTTAGAATAAGCTGATTTGAATCTTGTTTCTGTGTCAATCAAATAAGAGTCCTAATTAATAGAGTAGATTTTGCAGGTGGATACTGAAATTCCATCTGTAGCTTCCTAAACTATACAATGCAAAAGTGGGGGGAAGTTTGATTTGAACTTGATTTGAAGTTTGATTTGAAGTTGAATTGGAAATTAGTAAGACGTAACTTTCATAATCTTGTTCTGTATCTCTCCTACACATATTTACTGACCTACAGGGGCATAATAACCAGTGACTATGGAAAAACTGGACTTCAGGGAAAATAGTCTCCTTAACCCAGCACTGCCATGAGGAATCCAAAAATCAATAAATATTAAATATGTAGGCTTACCCAGAACAATAAACATAAATTTGCAGGTCTGAAATTAAAATATTAATCCTTTTTAATAAATGATTTTATTTGCTGTAACTAATGTTTAGATAAGAATATAAACTAGGAATGGGATTCATTATATAACCTCTATGTCTTATTTTTGCAAAGCAAGGACATGCTATTTTAACACAATGTTTTAAAAGTATATAACTCTCACCAACAGTGACAAAGGAGCAGAAAATATCAATACCAATTTAAATTTTCTTTAAATTTTGCTAGCCTAAATATACTTGCAAGGGATACTTTCATGAAAGATTTTTACAACTCATTGAAATGTTTATAACTCTCAATTTTTAGTGATATTTTATTTTTCAGGAGTATATTATCTGCATTATCAACCATTTGTATTATTTTTGTATTAAGAAAAAAATGAGTGTGGATTATGTTAACACACACGTAGCCACATTCTACCACCTTTCCATATGTCACTCCTAGAATTATAAAATGACACACTGAATTGAAATTCTGCTATAATCTAAAGGAGAATAAAATGTTAACATGCAGAGCTCAAAAGAACCCCTGAGAAAGGGTGACAGGGACAATAAACATAAAAGACCATATGAAAATTATATTTTGCCACTTCCATTATGGAACCTACTTGGAAGATATTGGTTGTTCATCAACTAGATGGAGAAAAATTACTATCTGTCCTATGAGAGAGACTTTATCCAGCAGAAAGACTTGTTTGGTACCCTCTCATCTCTATATCTTATTTCTTTAATAGCACTTTGCTTATCCCAATTTGCTGCATGCAATTTAGAGCTATCCAAAATTGTTCTGAACAGAAAGTGTTAGGACTAGTTAGATAGGATATACAGATTTATATCCAAGGATATTATATCAAAATAAGCTGAGAATGAGGAAATAGTCCCAAAGATAGTTAAACAAAGGTATTGCTGTCTTGCTCAACTTTCTGAAGACAAAGAGGTAGACTATGAAACAGAAGACATTAGAAAACAAGAGTCTAGAAAAATATTATACGAATAAGGACTTCTGTATTCTGAGAGAACAGATCCTGAGCAAGCTAAGTATAAATATATCCATTCCCTAATCTCAGGCAGAATACTATGATCTTATAATCAACTTCCTTGAGCACTAATGATTCACATACTGCGTATTTTAATAACTTGGCATTAATCATAATTATTGGTCTGAAAAACACATGCACACAAACACATCTATTTTTATTCTCTTACTTTATATATCACATATTTTAAATAGTTGTATTAAGTTCATCCTCGTCATGATAATTTAATTAATAACAAGAAAGTGATATCCACTCAAGCTTGCCTCAGCAGTTGTATGAGGGGGTGTATATGTGGTGGGTGGCAGTGGGGGCGTGGGGAGGGGGGGAAGGGGCTATTGTTCCCAGACAATTTTCTAGACAAAGCTGTTGGCTTTGGGCTGCTAAAGGCAGGAATTACTCTTTTCCCATTTTTCCAGTTTCTTAGTCCCTCACTCCTCTTTCTCTATACCATTTTATACCATTTGCTCCATTCTCTTGCTTCTCTCTGAAAATTAACTTTCCTTGGTTACACATTAGCACTGCATTCTTGAAAACGGGAGTTTCTAGCTTAAATGTCCTTCTGATTATTAGTTTATATACTTGAGAGAGGAAAAATCCACTGCATCATTGGACAGCTAGTCAGTGAATGGACTATTTCCTTCTTTGGCAAGTAACTACCTTCAATTCCTTAGGCCAGTTGAGACTGTATAATTGTAAATATAACCACCTCTGTCTGTCCTTCAACAGGTGCTATGATTGGGCTATGTCCAGAGACCTGAGTGTAGGGTGGTTTGTTACCCCAAGAACGTAAACTAAAAACATCCGACAAAAATTCATCTTATGAATCCTGCCACTAAATACAATCATTTTTTAAAGTCACAGCTGTTAACTGTTGGCATATGTAGTGGGCCTCTTTTTCTAATCATGTAAATGAGAAGTCCATGAGACATCAAAACACTTTTTAATGTTTAGTTGTACTGTGACTAGTAGAGTGTAAATGCTATTTTCTTAAACCCAGGGTTTTGTATTTGAGATGCTTTTTATCCATCATCAAATGTGTAGTTAATTCAATTCATGTTTTCACTTCATACTTTCAAAGAGCATCTTCTACATGCAGAAAACTTTGTTAAGAGCTCTAAGGATTCAAAACTGAATAAAAGTCTTTAGAGTTATGTGTACTCTATGCATTTCTCTGCCAAATCCAGTTAACAGGTCTGTGCCTGACTTTCATCATTTTGTGACTTCACTGAAACCACAGCAAAAATTAAGTTTGGTATTTAATATGACTTGTCTTACATAAAGGAACACAACAAAAAGTGATCCTACAAAACTCATATTTATTGTAGAGATGTTCTTGAGGACATTGTGTATGATATTGCCCAGGAAATTTTATTTTATCCCAGAATTCAGTACTAGGAAAATTCATGCTTCCCCCTCTGAAATTGGTAGGATTTTTTAAAAGTTGTGTGTGTGTGTGTGTGTGTGTGTGTGATGTTGATGGTAAATACTATAACTGGTCATATGTGTCTTTTTGATTTATCAATGGAAATTTTAAAACTAACTCTATGATCAGGCCAAGACATTGGTCAATGCTCTTAATTTATTCTTTCTTTCATATTGTCATGAAATGGTTATGGCAGACATCATAGACAGGTAGCCTATGAGCTGGCTCTCATCTGTAGAAGTGTTTTATTTGAACTTGCACAACATAGAAAATAACTATAGTTTAAATTAAATGGCCAACATTTTAAAAATCTCACAAAAATCAGGTTTGGTCTAACTTGAAAAACTGGAAGGTACAGAAAAGTATATTTACATTATTTCTTGGAAACAAGTATTTTTTTAATAGCTGTTGCCCTCTTTGGGCAGGTAGGCAATCTTCAGGTGCTAATACTTAATGTGATTTTCTGTTTATAATGCTAACTTTGTCCTCTCCACACATTTATGCTGCTTAGTTGGCCTTTATACTCAGTTTAGATTTTACCACTGAGGTATGATCCATGTTTCAGGGAACTCTCAATGATAAAAGTTGTATAGGTACATTCAAAAATAAAGGCATATCCCATTTACTCTATTTTAAAATGGAGTGTAAGAGGGTTCCATGAATGTGAATAATAAATAAATCAAAGTCACGACAGCCCCTTTGGAGATGCATTCCTTAAAAAATGACTAAAATCTAAATTAACATAAGGGTATGAGATAATTGACTCCCCCTTACTCTTTACATATGTTCAAATGGTGGAGCGAGCAGGTCTCATATCCATCAGAGTTTCACACGTGTGATGCTGCATGTCATCCTTGTGTTTAACGGACATTAAAACGGCCCATGTTTGTTCATACTTTGAGATATTTTCAATATATTTGCTCAAAATCAAATAGAAACCATCATCAGCTTAAAAAGTTTGTCAATAGCAAAGAGATTCAAGAGCATAAACAAAACAGATTGGCAAGTGCCATTTAAACTGAGGAAAGCACAGTGTTACCCTCTACTAAACAGCTATGAAAAACTGGTGTTCTAGAAGGCAAAGCTAAATGAGGTATGCCAGTAAATATGCCATTAAGCACACTGCTAAAATAGACGTAAAAAGAGTGGGGCATAATGGGGGGAAAGAGAGAGATTAAGAGAGATTAATTATAGCTGGGGGTATTATGGAGACCTCGAGAAGAGGACAGGTATGAACAGGGTTTTAAGTAAACCAACTTAGGCTGATGAAGAAAATGAAAGAGATGTAGAATCATTCATCACTCAGGATAACATTTTTTTCTTAAGACTAAATTAAACTTGCACAGAGATAAACATTTATGACAATTAGGGCTACAGCCTGAAGCATTTTGGCTCACAAACTAAGTGCAATGGTTAATGAGCAAAGATTTCTATTCCTTTGTATGCATGAATACTAAGTGTGGAATTTATCATTCACTAAATCATATCCACTTTTTCTTTATGCATTTCACCAGTGGTTGCATCAATTGTCATTTAACTGCTCTAAATAATGTGTTCTCTTCCCTGTTTTATTAAGCTATTCCTATCAAGGCTAATGATTTTCTGATTTCCACATGTCAGTGATTTTTGGCAGTAACAAACGATGCCTCTCTTTTGCATGTTGCAAGTAGCTTAAATTATATTTTACATACCCATTTAAAGGATCATTAGTTAATATCCTTGCTACTCAGGAGCATATAAAACAGTTTGTAAAGTACAGTCTAACTTAATACTACTATATTCTGTAGTATTTCAGTAGCTAAAAAAAATAGATTTTAATCTCTATAACTATAGGTAACTTTGGCCTGAATACATCATTATACCTTCTCATTTGCTGATACTCCCATTCTTGTGCCTTCTATAAAAGATAATCGCACTTGTATAAACTGTAGAGAACAAGTACTATTTACTACAAAGAATAATAAAGTCGTTCTACTTCTTAACCTTTAGGTTACTATCCAGATATTTACATAGTACATCTTGTTGTACTTTTCATTATGTTTTATTTCCACAGACAACACTGTTTACAAAATTATGATCTGGAGTGGAAGAAATTTTGAAAATGTTAATGAATGCATCGTGTTTTTTAAAATCTCTTTATGAAGGTCCTACCCTCTTTAGACTTTGGAAAATCCACCATATCTATAATATAAAATGGGAGGATTTGTTTTAACATGACTGATGACTGACAGATTGGCAAGGAGTTGGCTCTGTACCCTGAGTAGGAGCAAAAGGGCAACTAAATATCCTTTGTTGAGATAAGCTTAAGTATACATGGATCTGTCTTGCTCTTAATCATAGATCAAACATTAAACAAAATATAATGCCTGACTGTAGCTATGTGTTGGGAGTCTATCTAAATGACACTGTGCCACTAGAGAAGTGATGCCTTGATTTCTTAATATTGTGGAATGGCTGACATCCCCCATGTTCCATAGCAGGTTCTCCATCTTTATACAGATTATGTTTTACTATGGGCAGTAGAAGGATAGTTCATGGGGCACTAGAAACTCTGGCGTTAGCTCATCCATGGCCACTAACCCTGAGAATCTAGGGCCAACATCACATTTGAAAGATCAGGTAGATTCCAGTCATTGAGAATTACCACTTAGATCGTTAGCACATTGTTAAATATTCTTTATAATAAGAATTAGTTGCATTAATTACTGAGTATGAGTGGATCCTTCCAGATACCAGATAGGAAGTTTACATGCATGAAATAAAGGAGTTATAAGCATAGAGTCCACTGAACATCATATAAAGTTCACAGAGCCAACAGAAGCCATATCTTTTTTCCTCTTGACTTCAGCCCATCTGGGATGAGAAAAGAAAGCATCATGATTCATGGAGAGAAAGTTAAAGATTACTCTATTAATTATTAATATTTTTTCAAAGGGTTTACATCATGTCTTCCAGTAAATTTTTGATGATAAAGGCCATTAAAAACATTTGAAAGAGTATTAGGGATAATTATAAAAGGTATAAGAATTTGATCTGAATGTTTGTGAACCACCAGTTAAAACTGTAGGTCTGTTGAATATTGGAAATAACAGCTAGGATCCTGGTGCAGAAAAGTACCTGGGATTTACAGTGGGTGTCTGTGAAGAAACCTACTAAATATTTGGGAGTTTAGAGGTACCATATATAAGGTGATTATTTTCTATTGGCAACTTGACAAAGGATTCTTCCTGGCCCCTACTATCTAATGCACCAGTAGTTCTATGAAGGGAGTGAGTGTAAGTGGACATGCCTAGTATCTTTCTGAGTACAGGTCTAGAGGGTACTTTGTTTATACTGTCAGGAGAGAGATGAGAGACTGATTTATAACTAACTCCGAAATGGATGAGATGACAATCTTAGTAAGTTCAATAACAGATCATTTAAAAGCTATTTAGAAGCTATTCACGATAGATAAACTTGTGTGGTTTTGCCCCGCGCTTTAACTTGTTGCACCACTACCCCTCAGTTCCCACCTGAAATGGGCATGTGCCCCAACACTGTTTGCCTTTGAGTTTCAGGCACTAACCTCACTAACACTAATGTAGTGCTATTGTGTCTCTTATACCTTATAAACTTTATCTGATTTCACTTCGCAGCTAGATTCCTTCATTTTCTTGCTACTCTGGTTGTAACACTAATTTTATATGTCATCAATCTCCCTGAAGCTATTTTAATGAAGGCCATGTCCATTTGAATGAATAATATCACTATAAAGAAGAAGAAGGAGGAAGAAAGGAAAGAAGAGAATGTGGGAGGCAAAACAGAGGCAACATCAGCTACTGTTTATTTCCCACTCTGGGTTATGGTTGAATTAAATGTTTACAAAAAAGTGTGTCTCATTCAAATCTCACTTAACTATAAACTAAAAATGTAGATGTGCTTAAGAATTATCCTCCAATGGAAAATAATAACCCACATGGTGAAGGAAAGTATATGAAATTCCGGTGGGTGCCTGAGACATTTTAGAGATAGGAAACAGAGAGGCCTAAGACACAGGCCTGGAGACAGGCTTGGAGAGGCCTAAGGCACTTGCCCAATATGAAAACCCAACAGTGTCAAAGCCAAATACAAATGTAGCTTTTCCTTTGACCATCTTTAACCATTTCACTATACAGTGCTGCCTCCTCAAATTGGATATAAACTACTTTCATACTCTAAATGAACCAATTACATTTCATGATTTTTAGAAATGTAAACATCATTTTAGCCAATAGCTTCAAATTTTCTTCTTTATTAGTTTTTAGTACAAAATATGAGATAAATCTTAATTTGTTCCCTTATGCACCCCCTGGTAGAAACATTAATAGAAAGAAAATGACCAAATCAGAATTTGAAGAAGGAAAATATTATGGTCAACTACTTTCAAAAACTGGCCAGTTAGTTTCTAGAGTTAGAGTATGTTTGATTCTGTAATTGGAGAGCGCTTAAAATTATTGCCATACTTCACTGGTTCCTTTGTAAATAACAGTATATACATATGGATATAGTACATATATACACGCACATACACACACACACATACAATGAAGGAGAATGAAGATACTAAACTGAGATAATAACCGTACTGAATCACAATTCAGCAGGAACGTCATTTCAAACATACAAATACCTTTCAGACCTTCAATGCATGCACTTATTTACGTATTATCTATTTTTTCAAAAGCTTTTATTTTTGCACTGTGTACTGTGCTAAGCACTGGTATTTGTAAGTCAGCACATAAAAAAAGATCAGAGTTTACGTGTATGTGTATAAACACACATTAAATGTTTTCAAAGAAAATAGTATCTGTTGCATAGTGCAAGTATCATGAAATTAAAATATCTTTGTTAGCATACTACTTCCATTTATATTTTCAATGTCGTTTTGAAATTTAATCTTTTCTCATCAACACAAGAGATTCTAATATTGTGACATAGAAAAGATTATAATTGCTTAATTATTTGTGCAATATGTTGCACATAACAACAGAGATGATATGTGGAATACAAATGTTTTCATTATGTATTTGGGTTTTGAACAAATGTGCTTACATAAAAATCTTCAGAAGTAAGTTAAAAATGTGTCCTTTGCTGTTAAATCGTAACTACTTCCATTTCTCACTACAGAATTTTATAATTCATGCATTCAGGAAATATTTACTTTTTTGTCTACTTGGTGCCAGGCATTGTCGTAGGCTGTATGGATAAAGTAGTGAGCTTCACTTACAGGATTGCTGTCTTCACTGAACTTACAACCTAGCCCTTGCCTCTTAATTCTGACTGTGTTTCCTAGTGTCTCAGGAGCTATTAAAAAAAGATATACATAGAGCCTTAAGCCAACCCTGTTGAATCAGAACTCCAGTGATTAGGCCTTACCAAATCTATTTTTTAAATTAAAGAAAAAACTTTATTTTTTAGAACAGTTTTAGATTCACAGAAAAATCACAAAGATACTACAGAGAGTTCCAATATACCCTACACCCAGTTTCCTCTAGGAGCAACACCATATATTTTTATGGTACATTTGTTATAATGAATAAACAAGTTATTAATACACAATAATTAACTAGAGTTCATAGTTTATTCAGTCATTTTAACTAACGCCTTTTCCTGTTCCAGGATCCTATCCAGGATGCCACACTACACTTAGTCATCATGTCTCCTTAGGCTTCTCTTAGCTGTGATATTTTCTCAGACTTCCCTTATTTTTGACGATCCTGACAGTTTTGAGGAGTATTGGTTGAGCATTTTGAGGAGTACTGGTTAGTTTTAAGAGTATTTTTCAATTGCAATTTGTTTAATATAATCCTCATGATTAGCCTGGAGTTACGGATTTTGAAGAGGATGGCCACAGAGGTAAACCTCTGCTTCATCACATCTTACTAAGGATACATGCTGTCAAAATGACATCACTGTTAATGTTAACCTTGACCACATGGCTGAGGTAGTGTTCATCATGTTTCTCCACTCTCAAGTTACTCTTTTTTCTTCCCGTCCATTCCATACTACACTCTTTGGAGGAAATTACTCAGCATAGCCCACATTTAGGGGGGCAAAAAGTCAGGCCCTGACTCCTTGAGAGCAGAGTATCTACATCAATTACTTGGAATTTTCCCACATATTTGACAGCTCTCATTCACATATATTTATTTGATAATTAACTTAATATCAATATGGACTCATGGGTATTTAATGCTTTTAGTTATAATCCAATACTACATTACTTCTTGTTGTTCAAATTGTTCTAGTTTTGGCCATTGGGAGCTCTTTCACTTGGCTCCTGCGTCCAACCTTCACTGTAGATTTTTTGAGAACATCACATTCTGAAACTACAAGATGCTACAGACTCATCTTTTAAATTTCTTGCCCCAGTCCTAGAATCAACTATTTCTCCACGAAGTCCTGGGTTCCTTTTTTTGGAGAATGGTATTAGAAACCAAAATTTGGGTGCTACGTATGCTTGTTGCTACTGGGGTGTCATTGCTTCTAGATCCTCTCAGGTGACAGGGCAAAAAACGTTATGTGTAAATGTTATGTTATATATTATATTATATATCTATAAATATTCCTCTGTATATCCAAATATTAAGCAAAACATCAGTTTATACTCATATGTCCAATTCTAGTCCACTACCATACAGATCACTGAAACTTTCTCCCTTTGCTTATCTGTAAATTCCTACTAACAATGACAACCTGTCTCTACCATATGCCATCCATTTACTTATTTACTTCTCGTACACGTATATAGCAGTATCAGAATTATCAACCCATACTCCCATGGGAAACTTTACCAGCAAGAGTAGAGTCCTTATGCATTGTTTCTTTGCCTTTAGTTTTACAGACTCTACTCACGGTCAGTCACTCAGGCTAGCCTTTTTCTTCACCCCCTTCAGTGAGGTTGTTTCATACATGTGTAATACAGTTAGATTGTTTTGCCACATTTTGCCTTCCATCCAGGTATACTCCAATCTCCTAAATTATTATGTTTTTACTTCATACACATTAAGGTTCACTCTTAGTACTTTGGTAAAGTTCTATAGGATTTGACAAATGCATAGTAGATACTGACAGGAATAAGGTAGAGTAAAAACATGGTATGCTGATAAAGTGGGGTTACTTTTCTAGCTTACGATGTTGCTATTGACACTCTTTTTTAATGAAGAGGCAAGAAGATTAGAGAGGGGTAGAAATTTGACGTGGTATTCAGCTGATATTAAAGGAAAAGAGGTGGGGGCAAATCACTGTTCCTCCAGGATTATTTTGACTTTCATGGAATGGCACAAGGAAAAGAGTACAGAACTAAGAATCAGACGCTACTGGTATGAATCCCAATTCCACAGACTCCTAATTGCTTAACCTTGGAAAAAGTAATTTGAAGTCTTTGGCCCTCATTTTCTCTGTAACATATGTGCCTGGTCTTTGGCAAGTGAAGTAAAACCAAGTCCCTAGTACTGGTTGACTTTGTCTTTAGAGTCCCTCCTTTTGCATATCAATTTCAGAAAAATAAGTTAGCATGAAAATGAATTAAGAGAAAAGTTAGATCCACCTTGCATATTTTATAAAGGATTTAAAAAGCTGAAATCAGAAAGTACTTCTTTAAAAATATTTCACCTAAAAATCAGCTACATTAAATAAAAAACTATAATAGTATTATATAAATGCCCCATAAAATAACTGGTGTCTTAGTATGTTAGAAACAATAAAGAAACACAAACTATAACTAGATAAGTTTAAAGCATGGCTCAGCTAATTGTTTAAAACCAATCCAACCTTTAAAATGCTGAAGGCCTTTTATCATTCCAGAATTACACTAAATGGAATTGAGCAGCATTATTTCTATACTATTGCAGATTCAATTCAACTTCAGATTCACTTTGTTATTTAAATATTGCAATTCAGAGCGAAACTCTAAAAGTGAAATTCATAAAGTAGAAGCAAAGATTTCCCATGATGTAAACATGCAGTGCTTTATATATAGATTTTAAATCATAACAACTACTATGACTTTGATGATGTTCCATATATCACATTCAAGCAATTTTTATTTCTATTTCAAGGAAAGCATTTTTTACATCCTAGATGTCAAAACAGAATGTAGACTAGCCATTATAATCTACATCTGTGCATTCAGATCTAGTATTGTCCTTATCACATGTTTTGTTTCACTTTCTTACTCAACCCTCATCCAACACAAGCCTCAACTAATTACAGATAAAATTTAGAAGATACATAGCCTTTTGAAAAATATAAAAAAAAAAAAGAAAATACATAGCCTTTTGGAAAATGATTAACAAATTCTATTACAAGAAACGATGCATGCTATTGTTAACATATGTGAGCCCATAAGGTAAACTTTCTTCAACTTAGCAATTTCAATATTTTTAAATTTAGTTCTAGAGGTGAGTATAAACTGTAAATAAATATAATTTTGATGTTTTTAAATTATACACAGATTGAAAATGTTATGATTGACATTAGAACTCTTAAAAAGTCCATGCTTAACCATGGTGGCATCCCCACAAAAAAAGTTTATTCTGAGTGAAACATAAAAAAACATGTGCATGTAATATAGACACATGTGATGACAGCATGCTTCTTTTTTTCCCTTTGCAAAGTATGGAAACACTGTGAGGAAGCACTCCATCCCCATCCCACTCCATGGACATGGCTATAAATATAATTTTCACTATCCTAATTTAAATAATTATTACAGACATTTGTATAAGTGATCAAAAGTGAATATTTTACTTGTTCTATTTCCTTCATCAAATAGTAAAGTAATAATAAGTAGTAGTAATAAGTAACCTTGATAGTAATAATATATATATATATTTTTTTTCTTTTTTCTTTTTTTTTTGTGTTACGCGGGCCTCTCACTGTGGTGGCCTCTCCCATTGCGGAGCACAGGCTCCGGATGCGCAGGCTCTGTGGCCATGGCTCATGGGCCCAGCCGCTCCGTGGCATGTGGGATACTCCCTGACCAGGGCACGAACCCGCACCCCCCTGCATCGGCAGGCGGACTCTCAACCACTGCACCACCAGGGAAGCCCCAGTAATAATATTTTAGCGCACACCACTTAAAAGCATAGAAAACTAACTAATGAAAACAGAACTGATGGTGGGGGAAGCAAATTTTTTCTCATCTAAACCAAATTAAAACATGGGATTTCTTACATTTCACAAAAGCAGATAGATTCAAACTCTCAAACTTCCTTATTGAGTTGCGTCCAGCATACATTTTATATACAGCAGCTAAAAGTTGACACAACAATAATAAAGGTAGCAAGTTAAGATCTATGTGCAATAAAATTTCCCAGACAAACGATTTGAGACACTTACTATAATGAAACTAGCTTCATTTAGAATACAGATTGAAAGACTGTCCTGAATCTGTCATTTTTATTCCTACTTTTTGACCAAACCTATTGTACCAAATTAATTTGATATCTATCACCCAGATATACACACACACACACATAATCATAATCATAATCATCTTGGTAAATATGCAGGTTTGTATACTTACATATGATCACTATTATTTTCTAAATGAACTTCTCAAAAAAATCTAAATTGAATATCATAATCTAAAGTTATCAAAATGAAGAGAAATCCAAAAAATTAGGAATATAGGAGTTAGATTGATTACAAATTTAATCTTTTGCCTCAGAAAGAATAACAGGTTGACATTTTAAAAACTCATTTTGAGGGGAAAAAACAGATTGAGAAAATTTCCATATAATCTCTGAAAGGATATAGTTTTCAATGACCATGAATCAGATTTCATTTTATGCAAGGTTTTACTACTGCGGTATTTTCTGTTATACTGAGTTATAACCCCATACCCATAGAGGCAGCTTTTGATTTGATATTCATTGCCTTGGGCAAGCGTGATTGAGGACTCACAAGACTGTAGAAGATGTTGATTGATTCTTTTGATCCTCGGAGATAATAGAAAGTGTTTAAATTGGTTGTGTTAAAAAATCTGAGGATGAATTGAGACTTTAGGCAAATTGCACAGAAGATTTTTAATCTTCAATTTGTTCAAATCTGTAACTGGGAAACAGAAAGGATTTGTATCTCTTCTTGTCAAATTCCTTTTCTATTTCACATCAATCACTTTTTTCTCTTCACCTTTTCTGGTCCTGTGTGACTCCTTTATTCCTAAAATTAGAGGCCTTTGGGTCTTATTTAAATTAAAAAAGATATCAAAGTCACACATACAATGAAACTTAAGCCACAGCAAGATTAGAGATCAAGCCAAAGAGAAGTGGACAAAAAAAATCAGTGGCAAAATAAAAAGTGAACCTACATGTTTCTCTTTAGGAGTCAAAAGTGCTAATCATGGAGGGCTTCCCTGGTGGCGCAGTGGTTGAGAGTCCGCCTGCCGATGCAGGGGAGGTTCACGCCCCGGTCCAGGAGGATGCCCCGGTCCAGGAGGATCCCGCATGCCGTGGAGCAGCTGGGCCCGTAAGCCATGGCCGCTTGGCCTGCGCGTCCGGAGCCTGTGCTCCGCAGTGGGAGAGGCCACCACAGTGAGAGGCCCATGTACCGCAAAAAAAACAAACAACAAACGAACAACCCCCCCCCGCAAAAAAGTGCTAATCATTACATCAGTACCTTGGACAATTTGACAAAATAATTCCAACAGAAATCTTGTGATTCAATGCTGCCCTATCAGAGTGTCTCAGCTGAATATTAAGATGTATGGCAAATAATATGTTACTGTTAGTATGTATAATACTGAAGTTTATATGATAATTAATTTTATCATATAAACTAGAGAAGATGCATGGTTGCACTGATGAAAAAATACTTATTCCCATATTAATGATAGTAGAAAGGTGACTTACCAAAAACTAAGGGTGCTTCACTGGAGTCTGAAATGCAGAGCTTATTTTACCTCTGCTGCCTAAATGAGACATCATCACTCAAAAATATAAGAGTTTGGTATATCCTCAGGCAAGGGAAGCACAAGCAAAACAGATGGGACTATATCAAACTAAAACATTTGCACCGTGAGGAAAATTATCGACAAGATGAAAAGGCTGCTTATTGAATGGGAGACAATACTTGCAAACAATATATATTATAAGGGGTTAATATCCAAAATACCCAAAGAACTAGTACAACTCAAAGTCAAAAACAAAAATAAAAAAAATTTAGAAATGGCCAGAGTACCAGAATAGACATTTTTCCAAGGTTGACATGAAGATGGCCGACAGGCACATGAAAAGATTCCCAATATCACTAACCATCAGGGAAATGCAAATCAAAACTACAATGAGATATTACCTTATACCTGTCAGAATGGCTATTATCAAAAAGAGAACAAATAATAAATGTCAGATAGATGTGGAGAAAAGGGGACCCTCGTGCACTGTTAGTGGGACTGTAGACTGGTGTAGCCAATATGGAAAACAGTATGGAGATTCCTCAAAAAATTAAAAATGCAACTACCATATGATTCAGCTATCCTACTGTTGGGTATTTATCTGAAGAAAAAAAGAACTCTAATTCAAAAAGACATAGGCACACCTATATTCATTATAGCATTATTTACAATAGCAAAGATATGGAAGCAACCTGAGGGCCCATCAATAGATGAATGAAGAAAGATCACACACACACACACACACACACACACACACACACACAATGGAATATTACTCAGCCTTCAGAAAGAATGAAATCTTGCTATCTTCGACAACGCAGATAGGACTGAAGGTATTATGCTAAGTGAAATAAGACACTGAGGCAAAGACAAATACTATATGATTTCACTTAGGTCTAAACAAATGAACCAACATAATTAAACAGAAACAGAGTCATAGATACAGAGAACAAACAGGTGGTTGCCAGAGGGGTTGGGAGTGGAGGGAGGAGAGAAATAGGTGAGGGAGATTAGGAGGTGCAAACTTCCAGTTACAAAATAAATGAGTCATGGGTATAAAATGTACAACGTGGGAAATACAATCAATAATTATGTAATATCTTTGTATGATGACAGACGGTAACTGGACTTATGTGGTGATCATTTATTTATGAACATTTTGAAATGTAGAGAAATATCAAATCACTATGTTGGGCCCCAGGAACTAACATAGTTTCACGGGTCAATTATATTTCAAAAACAAACAAGCAAAGTCATAGAAAAAGAGATTAGATCTGTGGTTACCTGAGGTAGGGGCAGGGAGGGTGGGGGAAGATGGCATTAAATGAAGGTGGTCAAAAGGTAAAACTTCAGTTATGCGTACTAGGAATGTAATGTACAACATGATATAATTATCGCTCAGTACATTATGTATGAAAGTTAAGAGAGTAAATCCTAAGAGTTCTCATCACAAGGGAAAATATTTTTTTCTATTTCTTTAATGTTGTATCTATGAGATGATGGATGTTCACTAAATTTATTGTGGGAATCATTTCATGATGATGTCAAATCATTATGCTCTACAGCTTAAATTTATACAGAGCTATATGTCAATTTTATCTCAATAAAACTGGAAGAAAACATAAATTTTTTAATGTAAGGGTTTTGGTACACTAGTACTGAATTCAATAGTGTTAGGCACTTTCCTAAGCACACTCATAAACATTAACTCATTTAAACTTTTCAATAATGCCACAAGATAGATAGTATTATCCCCATTTTATGATAAACAACTTGGGAAACGCAAAGGTTAAATGAGTTGCACAAGATCACATACCAATGAGAAAGGCCAGGAATTGAACAACACATTCATATTCATAACCCCTAAGCTATGTGACCCACTATACAATAAATTAATAGTTCTCTAGCCTTAAGCCCTTTGAAAGCTTCACTCAAGCACCAAACAAGAACCCTGTCAATATACATCTTGGAGCCTTTATAACTGGTTAATACAATTTTGAAATACCTTCCTCCATTTAGTTTACATTGATTTTGTGCTACTTCCCTGGAAGATATGATTAAAGGGAAATTTTATCTTGTAATTGAAAATGAGATCCTTAATAGTTAACTTCATCACCAAATAAAGATTGAAATAACAACTGTAAGGCCATGGATCATATAATTGCTCTCAGCCTTGTATGCTTGTCTATGGCATTCCTTCTTATGAAAAACATATTGCTTATGTTCCTTACATTACCATGCAAAGAAGAGGCTTCAGAATGCAGAACTTAAAAATACAAAGTTTAGGTCGTGTAAAATCAGATTTTCTGCACTCAAAAAAAAAGTGGAAAAAAAAGACACTTTAAATGTGTTAACTTCTTGAATTCCAGTTTCTTTGAAAATTGTGACATTTTATACCATCAAATATTTCTTCAACTGATAACAGGTAACTATTAAAAACAACACAGTAAATGTTACCAAAGTGATGGGCTGTAAAATGAATCCATTTTTCCCTTTATTTCCACAATGACAGAGAAATTCTGAAGGAAAAAAAAAATCCAGGAGATGATACTGAAAACTGAAATTAAAATGTTGGCTGTTACAAAACCTTGTTATTTATTTGTGTGTGTGTGTGTGTGTGTGTGTGTGTGTGTGTGTGAGTGTGTAGAAAATTTTTGCATTTCCTCAACTCTAGAAAATCTCAGGTTGTGAAATTGTCCTTCTATAATCATTGCTTCTAGTCACGAACATGGCACTGGCACTATCTGAGGAAATTTATCTAACATAGTAAGAAGACTGAAAACTACATTACTGCCTCTGAAACTTACATTTTTTGTTTATTTTTCCTAGATGATATCAAGTGTGATTTTTTTTATTCCTTGAAATCTCCTTGTGAGTCGGTACAGTCCTCCTGAACATGATATTCTCTATTCTGACTTAAGCTTAATAGTTTAAGTCATATGAGTTAATAGTAAACTCTCAATGTTGTAAATCTAAAACTGGTTGTATATATTGATAAAATAAGGAATACTATGTAGGCTTTGCCTCTTTTTCCTTATGCTGTTATTTTGTAGGCTTCAATTTAGTAATTAAGGACATGAGCCATGGAGTCAGGAGGACCTGAACTCAAATTTCTCATCCTCCATTCACTTAAGTTTGAGAACTCTGTGGATATTTTTTCATCATCGTAAAAAGGTGGTGAAAATATCCACTTGACAGAGTTGTTATGAAGAATAGATGAGACCTTTGAGGGAAAGTTCTTATATTTGGCACATAAGAGGCAATCAATCAATGGTAGTTAACCAAAATAATATTAATATTGATGTTAAATTAGAAAACATACGTAGATCAGTGCTCCACTGCAGATTACCTCATTATTATTATTATTATTTTTTACCTCATTATTTTATCTATGCATTGTAGCAGTTTCTTTGTCAGGACTTTTTCCTTACCAGATATATAATGAGACATGTGAGCATGGCAGTCAGGAGCACAGACTTTTGTCTCTTTTTTTTTTTTTTTCAGCTGGAACCACAGCTTTAATTTTTAAAATTTTTATTGGAGTATAGTTGCTTTACAATGTTGTGTTAGTTTCTACTGTACAGCAAAGTGTATCAGCTATACATACACATATATCCCTTTTAAAGAATTATGTGATAGTATTTTAAAAAAATTTTTTAATTGATGTGTAGTTGATTTACAATGTTGTGTTAGTTTCAGGTGTACAGCAAAGTGATTCAGTTATACATATACGTATATATCTTTTTCAGATTCTTTTCCCTTATAGGTTATTACAAAATACTGAGTATATTTCCCTATGCTATACAGTAGGTCCTTGTTGGTTATCTATTTTATATATAGTAGTGTATACATATTAATTCCAAACTCCTAATTTATCCCCCCTCCTTTCCCCTTTGGAAACCATAAGTTTGTTTTCTATATCTGTCGGTCTATTTCTGCTTTATATATAAGTTCATTTGTATCAAATTTTTTTTTAGACTCTACATATAAGCAATACCATATGATATTCCAGCACTACTTATGATACCCAAGACATGGAAACAACCTAAATGTCCATCCTCAAATGAATGCATAAAGAAGATGTGGTATATATATACAATGGAATATTACTCAGCCATAAAAAAGAATGAAATAATGTGATTTGCAGCAACATGGATGGATCCAGAGATTATCATACTAAGTGAATAAACTAGACAGAGAAAAAGCACAGAATTTTGAGTTGAGTCTCGGGTTCATCACACATATCTGGGTAGTTATGGAAAAGTTACTTAACCTCCATGCATCTCAGTTAAATGGAAATCACAATGCGTACCTCACTAGCAGTTGTAAAAATTAAATAAGGTCCTTTACGATAAAGAATTTAGAGCAATAAACTGGTATGATTATCATTATTACAAATTCACTATATGAAAGACTACAAGTAATATTCATTTTAAAAGGATAGATGACATTGTTCTTCCATTTTGTTATATCAAATGCAGAAGTGACAATTATTAGTAACGTAACACTGTTGAGAGCAGGGTAGTGGGAGCCATCCACCCCAAGGGGCAAGTAATCAAGAAGAGCACTGTCTATAGGGAATTTAAAAGGATAATAACACTAACTAAAAATATATTGTCTTTTTATTATCATCATGTGTCAGAAACTCTAAACAATATTCCTACTGGGATAGACTGTTTCCACTGCCTTCACTTGCCTTGGTGCTCCACTGGTAGCAAATTGCTGGCACATTTTACAATTTTTTTCTACACCTTTAACCTTTACTCTAGTTTTAGTTACATAAATTCTCATGATCGTTTATTTAGTGTGTTAGTTAAAACACAGACAGGGATTAAATCATTTGTTTATATAAATTCAATAGCATTTAATTTTTAAATGTTTCATCAGATATCTTGAATTCCTTTGATCCTAATGACAAAACCACTGCTTTACTGGATTTTAAATTTGTTAATAAATGGAATATACTTTTTCTAAGTGTAAAAACAGTATAATATGGAAAAATCCCGAATTCTAAAATTCTAAAGTTCCCAATGTGGAACTATTTCAAACAGTTGAATTCCATACAGCTCCTTCTCAGTAAGCAAGAAATTCAGTGTTTGACTTGTCACATATTTATCATATAATCTTCAGAGTTTCTGCCTTACTTTAATACACACAGTATGTCTGACTTACAGTGTCTCCCCATTTAAAATGTATCCCTCAAGAAAAAGAGACTGCTAGAGAACAAACCTCATATTAGAATGTATACAGTGGTTTTAGAAAATAAAATAACTTTATTCTTTCTCATAAATGCTGGGAAGAATAGAAGTAATATCCTAATGTTTTTTGAAATAATATATACATGTTTCTTTTTCAACTCTGTAACTATAAAAATAAATACTCATTGAAAATTTTAAAATAAATACATCAGAAATCAGAATATTCAATGCAAATTTTACTAGCTAGTCCTGAAATATATATATGCGGGACAATATGAAGTCAGACGGGAATTACAGAGTTATTATGACACATATTCTAGAATTTTTCAGAACATTCAGGCAAGTATTTGGGGAGTAAAATACCTATAAAACTATATTTGTAATACAAGGATAATCTACTTGAATTGTCATGTTATTGCAGCTCTAATCCATGAAACTTTACAATAGTTCAAACTTAAATATCCCCATGGTATTGTCTATAAATCTCTGTATGATTTATTGCATTTTTGTCTGTGGATTGGTGTGTATATATTCTGTTTGAAGGAATGGAAAAGGTAAAGATAGTAAATATTATCATATTTTTCTTCAACACTCATTTATACTTCTGTTTTATGCTGCCTTTACATTAGTAATCCTCAAATATAATTCCCTAAACTGTATTTCTCCTGTTATTACAATAACACATGCTTATTTAACTGTCTCCTTTTGACTATGTTTTATTTGAAGGTTGTCCTCATTTTGTCAAAAACACAAATCAATGAGAGAGTTTAAAGACATATACTTATAATTAATATAAATTCCAACTTATCCAAGAGTAAATTCTTATTTTGTATTATTTACTATTCTAGAACTTAAAATATCACTGCTTGGGAATTTTTTTAATGGCAAGAATATTAAATCATCAACAGGATGTTTTTATAAGTTGGTTTTATTTAAAACGTAATTCCACAGACTAAACAACATTATAACATGGCTCAAGTCTACTCTGCTTGGACATTTAGAAGCACATGCTCATTCTGTAGGAAATATGTCCATTTCATTTTGATAAGGATTTATACCATAGAAACTCAAAGCTCTTTGTTTATTTTATTTTAACAATTACTACGTGAATAATTATCATATTTATGGTCATAATGCATCAATGTAGAGAACCTAATGTCAAACTTCATACAATACTAGATTTATGTGATTCTTTCGAAAAATATAGTGCAAGAAACACCAATGAGAAATCTCACCATAATGTTAGAAAAGAGCTGTATTTTCTCTTGCATTCAGGAAAGAATCAATAAGCATTTTTTTTTGGTTTGTTTTTTGGGGTTTTGGGGGGGGGCAGTCACAGAAACACTCTGGTTTTCTGAGAATGTCTTAATCAGACATTTTTAAACCCTGAGCTCAACATTTCTTTCTGTACTCTGCCCAGTGCCCTCAGAAATATCTAATCTGCCCTACAGTCCCCGTGGTTCTCACTACAACGATATCCACATATTGCAGCAGCTACCTGGTCTCCCAAAACTGTACCTTTACTATTAGGCACTTGCACTAAGCGTTTTAAATTTCTCTAGTATTTAAGTCTTTTTTGCTCCATTTCAAGACACTCTGATGGGTGCAGGGTGGATACACATGAAACACAGTTTGGCAGGAAGTTAATACAAATATACAGGTGACGATAAGACACATCAGGTAACGTGTCTATAGGAGAGTACAGGAGTGTTGGGGTTCAAAGAAAGGAGAGATTTTGTGAGGCTCGTGGAAGGGCACCATTTGAAGTGAACCTTCAAAGGTAGATAAGCATTTGCCACGTGGAGATATAGGGAAAGGAAGCGGTGAAGTGCAGGAGGATTAGGAAAATAAGGAAAGTTGGGATTCCTGGAGTGGTTCTGTGTGTATGTATTTGTGTGTGTGTGACAGAGAGAGGGTAGACAAGAAAGATGATTATTGTATGTATAAGACAATCCATGCATTTTGATAAAAGCAAAAGAAAACTAAAAAATATTAAATAAACACAGGCCAGGATTTAAGACAAACAGTGCTACAAATTAAAATAATTACCATTACTATGTACCATAAATATTCATAGTATGTCAATAACAGTTTGTCACTTGGAGTTGTGAAATAGACAACTTAATCTGTTGCTTATGTGCCATTCTTGAATTTTATTTGTGTTTTCATTACTATCTGTCCTTCTTTGCTTCCCTTTCTACTCAAGAAAAGCATTTTGGAAAGCACAGGAATAAATGTGTTACGTGCATGAGTCCACACTTAATTTTTTAAAAAGCAAATCATTCAACTTAAGGCGTTAATTATAACTGATAACTAATCATTGATGACACACTTCACAACTGGTTATAGTATGCCAGAGTATCCTAACACGTTCTGGGAACCAGGGATGATGAGGACTAACTGTAGATTGTACTATTCCTAAGATTAAGTAAAACAATGGAAACTGTGCTTTGCATATGTGAATTTGACTTCATGTGGAATGAACTGGATTGAGGAGAGTTTGGCAATCTAAATAGAGAGGCTAAAATATTGAAGCAGGCTGACAGCAGTGCATATAGAAAAGAGGAGCATATACAAATATGACTCTGTATATGGAAAGTAAAGGAACAGTCCATTAATGACAGGTAAGGATACAAGAAGATTCTGAGGGTAGGTAGGTTACTGACAGCATGGTAGTCAACAGAAATAAGGCAGTTAGAAATAGCAGACAGTTGGACATATCCAGGGTTAGATACCTGAATAATAATATAGAGACCAAGATGGCCTACTGCCAGGATAACATTCAGTTTTGAAGCTGGAGAGAGAAGCATAGCTGTGATTGGAAGGTAATAGTTGTAGAAATATATGAAAGGAGCAGCAAATAATACAAAAAAGAAGATGAAGACTAATTATCAATCTAAATTATTTTTTCTAAGTAGTGTATCTATTTAGAACAAAGGGAAAGAGGAAGAAAAGGATATAAAAGGAACATTAGGGAAGAAAAGAACGAGCACGCTAGAGTTCAAAATAATCCAAAATGAAATAAATGTAGGACGAATAAAGAAGAAAACCTATCAAAAGCTGCAGAGATTATAGAGATTGTGCTATGAGTAAAAGCTATCATACTTATCAATTAGGTGGTAACAACAACATTTGAAAAATCTCACAGCACATAAAAATTGAGCATTTTCTATGTGCCAGAAATTGCACTAGGGTCTGAAGTTATAAGTGTAGAGAGAAATTAAAAAAATGTAATAATAGATAAAGACGACTCTTGCACTCATGGTTTTTAAGTCGCAGTAGAGATGATGGAAAAGAAGAAAGCGTTAAGAAATGAATAGAAGGAAAACATATTAAATAAATGTGTATATATTACATGAAGGAGGAAAAGAAAAAGATCTGTAGCTTGAAGATATCTTTGTTTCCCTAGGCATATGTATGATTATATTAAAAATAGTTTTCTCTTAAATAAAACTAATTATCTAGTTGTTAGGGCTCTTATTTGTGTTGATATTCTACTTGTGTGTCATGGAATCAGGACCAACTACATAATCTGTGAGGTCCATTGAAAATGAAAATGTGAGGCCCCTCACATTAATGTTTGTTAAAACATTATTAAGAATTTCAAGACAGTGATAGCAGAACATTAAAGCAAGGACAGGGTCCTTTTGCACATAAGGTTCCATACAGACTGTATGCCCATGAAGCCAGCCCTGCATGGAATTCATTCCACCACACCATTACTCCTTTATAGTCTCTGTTGCTGGTCATCTCTTTCTCCATCTCTTTACTGTGAGGTGCCTAGGAGCTGAGGTTTTACCTTTTTCATTATCTACCCTCACTCTGTGGTGCACTCTTTAGTCTCATAGCTGTTAGAACCATCAATATATAACAATTCTCAAAGTCTCATCTCCAGGCCAAGCTTTTCTCCAGGACTCCAAACCCATATATCTGACTGACCAATCTACCTCTTCATCTGGCTGTCTAAAAGATATTTAAAGTTGTGTCCTAACTTTTCATCTTTCCCCAAAACCTGCTCCTCCTATATAGCCTTATACATCTCACTGACTGTATCCCCAATTTTCCAGTTTCTCACAGCCAATGAATGAATGAATGAATGAAATTGCTTCTAAATTTCTTTCCATTTTACATCCATTTCTAATCTATGACATCTAGGCTCTAACTTCAAAATACACACAGAATCTGAACCTATCTTACTATACCCACTATTTCCACCCTATACTGAGCCACCATCATCTCACTCCTAGATCACTGCAATTCCTTGTTTACTGAGCTCCTTGCTCCTACCTTTGGCCTCCTCAGTCTATCCTCAACAGAATAGCCAGAATTATTCTGTTAAAGCCAAACTCAGATGAATTCACTCCTCAAAGCCCTGAAATGCGACCCCCATTCATCTCACAATAAGAGATGAAGTCCTTAAAATGCCCTCAAAATTCTATGAGATCTGACCTCCTGCTACTTTCTCACATCTTCTCCTATTACTCCCTTGTTATCCCCCATCCTTGCTTCCCTCCCAAGAGACACTTTTCCAGGATATCTGTGTGATTACCCCCTCACTTCCTTCCGAGTTTTGCCAAATCTCACCTTCTCAATGAGGACGATCCTGTTACCCTCAAGTAAAACTGCAGCAACCTCTTGGGCTTCATCTCCCCATGCTCAGTCACCCTTACTCTGCTCTATTTTTACATAGCTCTCATCACCTTGTAAATGCCACATAATTTATTAGGTTTGCTTTTTGCTTCCCTTCCTCTAATAACATGAAAGCACCACTAGGACAGGGATGTTTATTCTCTACTACATGCGAAGCATCTAATACAGCATGTGGCACAAAGCAGGTACTCAAATAATCATTGAATGAATGGATAATTAAATTAAGTGAATAAATGGAGGAACTAGAAGCTCACTATAGAACTTAAAACTGTGTCAAAGTATTATAAATTGAGCAATTATAAATCTTGTCAAACACTGAAAACCCTATAATAAGCAATATGATATAACTAAAAATATTCTACTTTACTAAGTGGTATTTACAGTGATGGCGGTCATAAAATGCATACTTACTGGGGGATATCAAGTAAATTTAATTTAGTCCTATGTGAAATGTTTCCCACTGTACCCTTTTGTTTCCAGTAACTTAAATATCAATAAATGTATACCCTTATGGGTATTATTTCTAACATTTAAATTTCTGACCTCCAAAACAGCAGGAATTGATTTACATTTAACAACATGCAAATGTGAAAAAATGAGAAAATTAATTATTGCACCTCGTAACTCAGAGCTTATGGCTCAGTTTCAATGTATCATGTAAAAGCTTTAGACTTCAGGTAATCTATTTAAGATTTGTGCTCTTAAATAATGGGGCGGCGGGGCTTCCCTGGTGGCGCAGTGGGTGAGAGTCCGCCTGCCGATTCAGGGGACACGGGTTCGTGCCCCGGTCCGGGAAGATCCCACATGCCGCGGAGCGGCTGGGCCTGTGAGCCATGGCCGCTGAGCTTGCGCGTCCGGAGCCTGTGCTCCACAACGGGAGAGGCCACAACAGTGAGAAGCCCGCGTACCGCAAAAATTAAAAAAAAAAAAAATAATAATAATAATGGGGCGGCAAATAAGGAAGAGTGTACAAATAACTCAGCTTAATCCCATTCAAAGACCCAGTAATCACTGGAGTTGTATGCAAATAAACAATCAAAAAATCTGTATAATCTCTAATCATTCTTATTAAGACAACAACAGAAGCCAAGTATACATTGTTTAAGTGTCACTTTTGCCTGATTTGCTATCATCTACTATGTGCTATTATTTGAAAAAGAGAATTGTGAGTTTGAGAAGAATGGGAGGCAGCATAATGTAGTTTTAGAAAATATGGAATCAGAGATGCTACTACCAGAATGATTCTTCTAAGAATATAAATTTTATTATATCATGACTCTATTGAAAATCCTTCAATGGCTCCCCTTTGAACCCACAATCAAAGCCAAAGTCCTTGCAATTCTCCTCAGCCCTATGTGATCAGATCTTCCCTACCTCAGACCTAATTTCTACCATCTTCTTCTTCCTTGTCTTCTGTCCCACCATCTTCTTTACTGTTCCTTCAGCCCCACAGACATTAGAGTCCTTTTGATGATGGTTCCTCTTCCTGGAATATTCTTCCCTTCAATATGTGCCTGGTAACTCAACTCCATACATCAAGTCTTTGCTCTATCATCACCTTATTCATGACTTCATGATACAGAAACACATAAACATGCATTTAACACTAGCCAGCTTTGTGCTTAATGATAAAACCTTAGAAACACTCCTGACAAAGTAAAAGTAAAACAAAAAGTACACCATCACCACTATTATTATAAATTAACATGGAAGCGCCAGCCAATTAAATTGTGCATGCTCATGTGCACACACGTACACACACACACACACACACACACACACCCCTGTGTATTTATTTAATTTTTGCTGCTTGAAGATATAATTTACTTAAAAAGCCAACAGTATCATTCAAAACATTTCTAGGAAGATGATCTTTTAAAATAGGAGTCAACAAACATCAAAACTTTTCTGAACTTCTACTAGTGTTTTTTTAAGACGTAATGGATGCTAATCAATAAACTAGAAATGAGCAAGATTTATAAAAAGAAAACTAGAATTCTTCACTAAGGAATATAAAATAAGAGACTAGTATAAGAGACTCAATCATGTAAGGAGGTTAATTCTCTTAATTCAAACTTTCATAAAAATTCAACAACATCCCAGTCAAAATCTCCATCACAAAATAATTCTACAGCTACTCTAAAAATGTAAAGATTTGAGAACTGGCATAAAATATGGAGAAAACAGAGATTAATGATTACATAATTTCCCTACCAAATACTAAAATATATTATAAAACTATAATATTTTTTATAATACCAAAGTTTTATTTTTAAATTAGACTACTCAGCCAACTACTGAAGTCTTTATTATCTACAACTGTTAGGTTTTTCACTTAATTAAATTGAGTCTTCAAAGTATATCATCATATAATCTGTAAATAATGAACAATTTACATTTTTCTATCCAATTTTATACTTCATTTCTTTCTCTTGTCAAAATGAATTGGTTCATATTTTCAAAATGGTTTAATAATAATCCCAAACCTAGATAACCCATCCTTTGTTGCTTATTTGCTTTTAATGTTTCTCCATTTATCAGAGAATTGACCGCTTTGTTTTGAAAAAGATATATTTAGCTGTCCATCTATCTACTCTTAATTTCCTAGTCTTTTTTAAAATTCTTAACCATAACAATTTCTGAATTTTATTGAACACACCTACAGCATGTATGGAAAAAAATACTTTTCTTTCTTGCTTGATTAACATGGTTCTAACACTATTTCCCAACACTTGCATTCCTGCAGAGCACCTCAGTTGCTCACAGTTTATTATTCTTTCAATGACATTTCATTTTAATTGCAATTTTTCTAGACATGTTGCAGCTGTCTCCAGGAATGAGAGTCATCCCTATGTATTGCCTTATGTTTTATCTCTGTTTGGGTTAGTATCAATGTTTTACTTGTTTCATTAACAATCATTTAGAAACTTCCTTTATTTTGTTCTTTCCTTGTGTTTCTAACTTCTAATGTTTTATAGAATTAACTTGCCATATCAACTGAGCTTCACAAAGTTTTACTGAGAATGAGTGGTTGTTAAGGTATTTTCAAAACTTTACTTTTTTTTCTTATGGCAATTGGTCTGTTTAGATTTTCTCTCAATTTTATAAGTTTCTACAATTTATTTATTCTATAAAATAGCCATCTTTCCAGATTTTCAGATGAATATATAGGGAGTTGAATTAACACATAATTTAAAATTTTCTTCTCATAAGGGATTGTTTCCAAATTATGACTGTTTTGTATGTTTGCTTTATCCTTTTTTTCTTGATTAAGCTACTAGTTTCTTAGTTTTAAGAACCGTCTATTAATTAAATTTATTAATTCTATTATTTTTGCAAATATATTAATCTCTTTTTTTCTTTACTATTCTAACTTCTCCTTTCCTCTGCATCATTCTTTTCATTATTACTTCAATTTGATCCTTAAATCATTTAGTCTGTGTGAAAGCCATGGGTGAATCTGCCACTTGGAAAGTCCCTAGGGTAGACAGCCTCTATTCATTGTGAAAGAGTCCTAGACTTTGTGGCATGCCTAGAGATTTCATATCCAGAATCCAGAGGACATGGCACTTTTATTACCAGAGATGGTGATGAAACGGTCACCATGGTTAAAAAAGGAGAGCAGTTTGAAACCAAGGAATCTAGTGCTTCTTGATACAGTAGGAACTGATGATCTAGAGATGTGAAACTATGAAAACTACCTTGGTTTCTACTACTCCTTTTACATTAACAGCATTTAATTATAGAAAAGTGTATCTTACTTAAACATGAAAAAGAGAAACAAGATGCAAGTGAATCACACATAAAAAGACTGTAAGAATAAAATGAAAGATAATCTGAATTATGTACTAATAGTTAACTAAGTAATGATAGAAAAATAGGACCATAAAATACATGAAAACTCTAATTTAACAATACAAAATTAGCTAAACAAGATTTTAAAACTATATAAAAATGAAAAAAGAAATAAATTAGAAATAATAAAGGTCAAAATGATATGGCTGGATAATAGAAAGAGAATTAATAGAGCTCAGGAAAGAAACAGAAAATAAAGACAATATTTTAGAAACAGGGAGTAAAAAAATAGCAGCAGCATAAGGATAGACACATTTGAAATTACAATAACAGAAAGAAAGAAAATAAGAAAAATGAAAATAAAAGGAAACAATAAAATGAAAAGAATTAGAGGTGATCAATTTAGAAGGCAAAGAAGATCCAACATAGATATAATTGGAGGTCACAGAGACGAAAACAAATTAAAAGAACAAAACAAATAGCAAATATATAATTTAAGAAAATATTTTCCAAATTAAGGAGGACTTTACTTTATATTTAGGAAGTAAAAATGGTGTTACAGGAAAAATCAACCAAGAAGGTCAAAACCAAAACATATTCTAGGGACAACTACTGCACTTTAAATATAAAGGAAATTTTAAAAATCCTTCGATATCCATATAAAACATTACAAAGTACCAAGAAAAGTTTAAACAAAATATTTCTATCAGACTTAGCAGCAGCAGCAGCAATTCTTAATACAATTGAACTATATATTTAAGGTGCTCAAAGAAAAAAAAATTGCTACAAGCATACTAAGTCCAGGCAACAGTACTTTTCATGTATAATAGAAACAATTATGAGTCTGCAAGGTATCAGGGAATTTTGTACTTATAAGCATTTACTGAAGAAATCTTTCAAGAATGAGCTTCAGATAACGAAGGATTATTGAGGGAAACTTCTGTCTAAGGTGTATTGGTGAGCACTGATATACTTAACTGTAGCACCATGACTAGGTTATAGGGATAACGGTGACAGAATATTAGTTAAATGTTAGATATTCTGAAAAAAGAGATAAAAAACAACAATCACATATGAGGAAACAATGTAGAGAAATTTCTAATTCAAAATAAGCTTGTTGAACAATATGCAGTGTTAAGTGCATAATGTCACTGAAATTAAATAATGTCACTGAAAATTAGATGTTAATATAGAAATAAAAAGAGTGTTACTAAGTAATTCCACTATTGCCAACAGTAGGAAACGAATCAACAGCATCTTAAAAACACGAGATTGAATGCATTATTATAATAATAACCACTAGAATAAAAATACAAGAATTTCTAACACAAGATATTTTAAAATAAACATAAAATAAATAAAAGATGTTATAAAATAACATGGCAAAAGTAAGATCAAATATACTGCTTATATCAATAAATGCAAATGGGCTCAAAGTAGCCATTAAAGAAAAAAGAGTTTTTAACTAAACACCAACACCAACCATGTATATATTTTTTCTAAAACCAAAAGAAAGTTTAAAATGATTACATTAAAAATAACACCAATATAGATACAACTGTCCTAATGCTGAAACTACCAAAGATTCAAGTTGAAAGAGAAGTATGTTAATAATTAGAGATATTAATGAATACTTTGTAATTTAAAACAGATCCAGTGGAAAAATTTTATAGGCAATAGAAAACCTAAACACCATTATTAATAGGGTTATTTTTATAATAGTGTTTAGCATGAAAATCTAAAAATATTTTTCTTCTTTTCATATGCATATGAAACATTTTCACAAACTAACATTATATTAGACCACAAAACATCACTAATTTCAAAAAAAAGAGATAAGCTGTACTCTAACTATAATGAACTAAATTTAAAAATTAAAAATATAGCAAAACATAAAAAGCAACTGAAAAAAAATACAAGGTCTTCCGCATGGAAATTTTTGAAACATGTTCATGGGAAAGAAAAGTAATACAAAATGAAATTGCATAATCTCTTCAAAATAATGATGATAAAATACAACATATTTGATCTACGGAAGGCAGTTAAAGCAGCAACCCAAGAACATTTCATGACATGAAATCATTAAAACAGTAGACTAGAAAGAAAAATGACCTACAAAGGCAACTCACATAGCCAAAAAAGAAAAAAAAAAAAAAAAAAAAAAAAAGATCAGTAAACTAAACCAAAAAGAAAGGAAGGTAAAATAATTAACTATAGTGAAATCAATCATTAATGTTAGAAAGAAGAAAGTATTGGAATTAATGCAATTAATTCAATTAAATTGTTAATTGCTAATTAAATCAAAAACATTCTTTGAAAAAGGAATCACCAAAAAAGTCAAACTACTAGGCAACCTCATTTTAGAAAAAGAGAGGAAGCACAGATATAGAAAGGGGGAAAACTTGTCAAAGCCTAGAAAATCTTAAAAAAAAAATTATAAATGATTACTAGAAGAAACTATGTAAATATATTTGAAAACATAAAATGGATAAGCTTCTGAAAATATGACTTCATAAAAATGGACTATATTTGATATAAAAATATTAAATTCTCCAGTTTTTATGGAAGAAAAACAAAAATTTCCAAGTATCTCACCCACATTAAAAGAACCAGACCCAGATGCTTTTGCAGGGTTATTCTACAAAACTTATAAATATAATATATAGCTACTAACGTAATTCCAGACCAATGCAGAAGAAGCAAACATTCCAAATGCTTTCAGATTAGGTCAAAACAATATGATTTCAAAACATTCAAAAATAATGCAAGAAGGAAGCACTACAGACAAATCTCCATTATGAATACTGAAGCAAAAAACACATAAAATATTAGGAAACAAGATCCAATGAAATGTTAACTAAATAATCATTGTGATCCACTTAAGTGTTTGGTAGGAATGTTGAGGTAATTTAATATTAGGAAATATGTTGATTTAACTTAGTAAATTAATAAATAAAAAGAAGGAAACCATATGATTTTCTACATAGAAAACAAAGGAAAACACTTAACAAGATATTCTCATGATTAAAACACTAAATAAAAGAAGAAATAATTAACATAATAAAATGTGCTTATCTCAGCTCCAAAGCAAGTATTCTACTTATTGGAAAAATATTTAAAGCATTCCAACAAAGTCATGTACAAGATATGGGTACCCACTGTCTTCACCACTATTTAACACTGCTTTGGAAGGATTAGCCAAAGTACTCTACAGTCAGCCCTCTGTATCTGTGGGTTCCACATCTGCAAATTCAACCAACTGCAGATCGAAAATACTTGAAAAAATAAATTCCATAAAGTTCTAAAAAGCAGAACTTGATTTGCCTCAGGCTGGCAACTATTTACATAGCATTATATTGTATTTGGCATTATAAGTAATCTAGAAATGATTTAAAGCATACAGGATGATGTGTGTAGGTTATATGTAAATACTATGCCATTTTATATAAGGTACTTGAGCATCTGTGGATTTTGTTATGGTGGCTGAAGGGAGGAAGAGTTATTCTGGAACCACTCTCCCTTGAATACTGAGAGACAACTATATTTGCAGATGACCTGATTGTATACTTGGAAAACCCAAAACTAACATTTTTTTTTTTAATTTTGTAAAATAGCAAGACACAAAATGTAAAGAAATTTCCAACAGAAAGTTAATAAAAAAATTTTTAAGTCACACTTCAAGAGAAAAAGAATGCGCAGGCATAAACTCTATCAAGAAACTTGCAATACAGTCCTGAAAGTCATAAAAGGTAGATGTGAACAAATGTAATTTCTCCCTAAGTTAGTTTATAACTTCAACATGATCCCAACAGTAATGCCATTTGGGTTTTTTCAGAGCTTAAAACACTGATTATAAATCTCAAATGAAAGAATACGCTAGCAAGAATAGCTAATAAAACTCTCAAAAAGAAGAGTACTCTGTGTGTGTGTGTGTGTGTGTGTGTGTGTGTGTGTGTGTGTGTATTTGGTAGAGAGTAATCACACAAATATTCCAACGTATCTACTTTAAAGACTCTATAATTAAATCATTGTGAGATTAGTACTTGAACTGGATAACAGTCTAATGGAACAAAATAGGAAATCTAGACACAGACCCAATGCATATGGAAATACGGTAAATAACTGCATCATTATGAGACATCAAACCAGTGAAACCATTATGCATTGAAAGTGTTTTGTTTTAATTCACTGAAATTAATGTGGTTACAATATTTATTTTTTCCACAAGAACATTTTTCTGGTTAGTGTTCTTTATAGGTCACTTTCCTCCCCTCCCCCCGTCCCCCTCCTCTCCTCTCCCCTCCCCTCCCCCTCCTCTCCCCTCCCCCTCCCTTCCTCCTTCCTCCTTCCCTTCCTTCTTTTCCTTTTTTATTCTTTTTTCTTTTCTCTCTCTTTCCTTCTCTCTCTCTTTCTCAATATATATGCACTATATTTGTAAAGTATTCATGTGTGCTTCTTTTTCATTACTCATCTTTTACATGTGAGGGATGAGCTACGTCCATACCCCAAACAAGTAGAAAGTTTTATTATTAACAATAGTAAGTGTAAGGTCTCCTCTCACCTGTCTGTTCACAATGTTTCTTTCCTCACTTCTACCATCAGTAGATTTTTTTTTTTTACAAATAAGTCTTATATTTGTGATTCCTTGTTCAGCGCCCTGTCTCTGTGCTTGTGTTTGGAATTTAAACAAATCCAGTCAAACTCCTACCATTAACCTGAGAACCCCAATGCCAATGTTGCAAATAAATAGTTGGTTCTGTATTACAGGGTCTGTCAGGATTTAAATTTGTGTTTGTGTGGCTTTTTTTTTTGATAACTGCAGACAAGAGTGTCCTTTAGCTAAAACATATCAAAACATCATCATCATTACTGACCATCATTGCTGACTCCTGTTTTCTGTTTCACGCTTTCAGATTTCTCAATTGTTTTTCCTTACTTTTGGGTGAAAGAGAATATGTGTATTTAATTTACATTTAAAAATAGGAATTCCTACTCTAAAGGTTTTTAAAAACACATATAAGATGTCCCTTATATTGATTTTAATCTCAAATTGAAAATAAAATTATTCTTACGTCTGAGCTTCATAAGATGAAGGCAAGGGTCAATTTGTTATTTTCAAATATGGCAATGAAGTTGTCCAGAAGGACAAAAAGAGTCTGAAAATAAAGACCCACTGAAAATCTGGTAGTAATAACCTTAAAAATGTACACCATAACACTTCAGTAGTTTCACAGGTGGAAAAATGTGAAGTGTGTTTACACTACTTGCCATAAGCCAGTTTTATCTGCATCAAGCCATATGGTTTGGGAAACTGGGAGTTTCATGAGAATCCAGAGTGAAATTTAACAGTACTATCTGAAGACAGAGTAAACTGAGGAGTTTATAAGGCATTCTAAGATACAGCAGGATTTTTTTTTTTTTTACCCCCTTAAACATATACTATCATACTGATACTTTAAAACTGTACCCACAGTGTTTCTGTCATTTACGGAAAATTGCTCCATTGCTACGTTTATCTACAGAAAATTTTGTTGTAAGGTTTACACTGCATTATGGGTAACTTCCTATGTAAGAAACTAGAAGCACTTAATGGAATGTATAGTTAATTATTTTAAAATCTTCATTATAACTTTTAAGGTTTCAAAATTATTACTCAATTTTACATATCAAAACAAACATACTGAGGAATCATTCAGAGAAGAGTAAGAGGAAATCAAGTAAAAAATTACATATCAACTAATCTAAAGGTTATCTAGGGAAATTCTTGTTTGATATCTACAGATGAACTTAATATGAGAGCCAAAAAGTTTTATTTTATGCCTCTTCTTAGTGTATTAACTTATTATGTGCACTCTAAAGTATCCAAGGCAATGTTACTTAGAACAGTATTTCAAGATTTGAAGTTGGAGTTAAATGCACTCCTTAGGCTTTTAATTTTATTTAAGGTTTTTGGAATATAACTCAAGTAAAGTAATTAAATTAATAAATATATGAAATAAGGTCAGACCTTCAAGATGGTAGAGGAGTAAGACATGGAGATCATCTTCCTTCCCCAAAATACATCTACATGTGGAACAACTCCTACAGAACACCTACTGAACACTGGCAGAAGACCTCAGACTTCCCAAAAGGCAAGAAAATCCCCACATATCTGGGTAGGGCAAAAGAAAAAAAAAAAAAACAGAGACAAAAGAATAGGAATGGGACCTGTACCTCTGGGAGGGAGGTGTGAATGAGGAAAAGTTTCCACACACTAGGAAGGCCCTTCACTGGCAGGAATGGGGGCAGTGGGGGGGAAGATTTGGAGCCACAGAGGAGAGCACAGCAACAGGGGTGCAGAGGGCAAAGCAGAGAGATTCCTGCACAGAGGATTGGTGCCGACCAGCACTCACCAGCCTGAGACATTTGTCTGCTCACCTGCCAGAGTGGGTGCGGGCTGGGAGCTGAGGCTCGGGCTTCGGAGGTCAGATCCCAGGGAGAGGACTGGGGTTGGCTGCATGAACACAGCCTGAAGGGGGCTAGTGCACCACAGCTAGCCAGTAGGGTGTCCAGGAAAAAGTCTGGACCTGCCTAAGAGGCAAGAGACCATTGTTTCCGGGTGCACGAGGAGGGGGTTAATTTCTTCCCTGTCTGCCCACAGAAGGCAGAGCACTGCCTAAATGAGCTCCAGAGACAGGCGCGAGCTGCAGCTATCAGCTTGGACCCCAGAGACAGAGATGGAACGCTAATGCTGTTGCTGCTGCCCCCAAAAAACCTGTGTGCAAGTACCGGTCACTACCCACACTCCCCTGTGCAGCACACCACTGCTAGAGTCCCATGATCCAGGGACACCTTCCCCAGGAGAACACACGGCGTGCATCAGGCTGGTGCAACGTCACGCCGGCCTCTGCCTCCTCAGTCTCGCCCCACATTCCAATTATTACTACCATACCGCTCCCTCTCCCAAGCCTGAGGGAGCAAGAGAACCCTAATCAGCTGCTGCTTTAAGCCCCTCCTGTCTGGGTGGGGAATAGATGCCTAAGGGTGGCCTATACACAGAGGCAGGGCCAAATCCAAAGTTGAACCCCAGGAGCTGTGCAAACAAAGAAGAGAAAGGGAAATTTCTCTGTGCAGCATCAGGTGCAGCAGATTAAATCTCCACAATCAACTTGATAAACTCTGCATCTGTGTAATACCTGAATAGACAACGAATGTTCCCAAAATTGAGGCAGTGGACTTTGGGAGCAACTGTAGACTTGGGGGTTTGCTTTCTGCATATGATTTGTTTTTGCTTTTATGTTTATCTTAGTTTAGATTTTAGTGCTGGTTATCATTGGTGGAATTGTTTATTGTGTTGGTTGCTGTATTCCTTTTTTTCGGTTTTTTTTTTTCTTTTTTCTTGTTTTGTGAGTGTGTGTGATTTTGTCTGTTTAGGTTTGCTTTTATCGCTTGTCCTAGGCTTCTGTTTTTTTGTTTTTTCTTTTTTTAGCTTTTTTTGGGGTTTTCTGTTTTTTTCTTTTTATGATTGTGTGTGTGTATCTTTCTTTGTGTGATATTGTCTGTTTAGTTTTCTTTTACCATATGTTTTGGGGTTCTATCTGTTGGTTTTTTATTTCCTTCCTTTTCTTCTGGCCGTGTGGGTGGCAGAGTGTCAGGCCTGAGCCTCCGAGGTGGGAGAGCTGAGTCCAGGACACTGGACCACCAGAGACCTCCCAGCCCCACGTAATATGAAATGGTGAAAGGTCTCCAAGAGATCTCCATCTCAACACTAAGACCCAGCTCCACCCAATGGCCAGCAAGATCCAGTTCCGGACCCTCACACCAAAAAATTAGCAAGACCAGAACACAACCCCACCAAGTAGCAGAGAGGCTGCCTAAAGTGATACTAAGTTCACAGCCACCACAAAACACACCACCGGACGAGGCCCTGCCCACCAGAAGGACAAGATCCAGTCTAATCCACCAGAATACAAGCACCAGTTCCCCACACCAGGAAGCCTACACAACCCACTGAACCAATCTCACCCACTGGGGGCAGACACCAAAAATAATAGGAATTATGAACCTGCAGCTGATGAAAAGGAGACCCCAAACACAGTAAGTTAAACAAAATGAGAAAACAGAGAAATATGCAGGAGATGAAAGAGCAAGGTAAAAACCCACCAGACCAAACAAATGAAGAGGACGTACGCAGTCTACCTGAAAAAGAATTCAGAGTAATGATAGTAAAGATGATCCAAAATCTCGGAAGAAGAATGGAGAAAACGCAAGAAACGTTTAACAGGAACCTAGAAAAACTGAAGAGAAAACAAACAATGATGAACGACACAATAAATGAAACTTAGAATACTCTACAAGGAATCAATAGCAGAATAACTGAGGCAGAAGAATAGATAAGTGACCTGGAAGATACAATAGTGGAAATAACTGCCTCAGAGCAGAATAAAGAAAAAAGAATGGAAAGAATTGAGGACAGCCTCCGACACCTCTGGGACAATATTAAATGCAACAACATTTGAATTATAGGGGTCCCAGAAGAAGACAAAAAGAAAGGATTTCGAAAATATTTGAAGAGATTATAGTCGAAAACCTCCCTAACATGGGAAAGGAAAGAGTCAATCAAGTCCAGTAAGAATGGAGAGACCCATACAACATAAATCCAAGGAGAAACACACCAAGACACATATTAATCAAATGATCAAAAATTAAATACAAAGAAAAAATATTAAAAGCAGTAAGGTAAAAGCAACTAAAAACATAAAAGGGAATCCCCATAAGGTTAAAAGCTGATCTTTCAGCAGAAACTCTGCAAGCCAGAAGGGACTGGCAGGACATATTTGAAGTGACAAAAGGGAAAAACCTACAACCAAGATGACTCTACCCAGCAAGGATCTCATTCAGATTCGACAGAGAAATTAAAACCTTCACGGACAAGCAAAAGCCAAGAGAATTCAGAACCAACAAACCAGCTCCACGACAAATGCTAAAGGAATTCTCTAGGCAGGAAACACAAGGGAAGGAAAAGACCAACAAAAACAAACCCAAAACAATTAAGAAAATGGTAACAGGAAAACACATATCGAAAATTACCCTAAATGTAAATGGGTTAATGCTCCAACCAAAAGACACAGACTGGCTGAATTGATACAGAAACAAGATCTGTATATATGCTGTCTACAAGAGACCCACTTCAGACTGAGGGACACATACAGACTGAAAGTGAAGGGATGGAAAAAGATATTCCATGCAAATGGAAATCAGAAGAAAGCTGGAGTAACAATTCTCATATCAAATAAAATAGACTTTAAAATAAAGACTATTACAAGAGACAAAGAGAGAAATTACATAATGATCAAGGTATCAATCCAAGAAGAAGACATAACAATTGTAAATATTTATGCACCCAACATAGGAGCACCTCAATATATAAGGTAAATACTAGCTGCCATAAAAGGGGGAATCTACAGTAACACATAATAGTAGGGGACTTTAACACCCCACTTTCACCAATGGACAGATCATCCAAATTGAAAATAAATAAGGAAATACAAGCTTTAAAAGACACCTTAGAGCAGATGTACTAAATTGTTAATTATAGGACATACCATCCCAAAACAACAGAATACACTTTCTTCTCAAGTAGTCATGGATCATCCTCCAGGATAGATCATATCTTGGGTCACAAATCAAGGTTCAGTAAATTTAAGAAAATTGAAATCATATCAAGTATCTTTTTCGACCACAACACTATGAGGCTAGATATCAACTACAAGAAAAAAAAAACAACTGTAAAATATACAAACACATGAAGGCTAAACAATACTAAATAACGAAGAGATCACTGAAGAAGTCAAAGAGGAAATCAAAAAACACCTAAAAACAAATGACAGTGAAAGCACAATGACACACAACCTATGGAATGCAGCAAAGGAAGTTCTAGGAGGGAAGTTTATGGCAATACAATCCTACCAAGAGAAACAAGAAAAATCTCAAATAACAACCTAAATTTACACCTAAAGCAATTAGAGGAAGAAGAACAAAAAATCCCGAAGTTAGCAGAAGGAAAGAAATCATAAAGATCAGATCAGAAATCAATGAAAAAGAAATGAAGGAAACAATAGCAAAGATCAATAAAACTGAAAGCTGGTTCTTGGAGAAGACAGACAAAATTGATAAACCATTAGCCAGACTCATCAAGAAAAAAAAGGGAGAAGACTCAAATCAACAGAATAAGAAAGGAAAAAGGAGAAGTAACAACTGACACTGCAGGAGTACATAGGATCATGAGAGACTACCACAAGCAACTATATGCCAATAAAATGGACAATCTGGAAGAAATGGACAAATTCTTAGAAAAGTACAACCTTCCAAGACTGAACCAGGAAGAAATAGAAACTATGAACAGACCAATCACAAACACTGAAATTGAAATTGTGATTAAAAATCTTCCAACAAACAAAAGCCCAGGACCAGATGGCTTCACAGGGGAATTCTATCAAACATTTAGAGAAGAGCTAACACCTATCCTTCTCAGACTCTTCCAAAATATAGCAGAAGAAGGAACACTCCCAAACTCATTCTATGAGGCCACCATCACCCTGATACCAAAACCAGACAAAGATGTCACAAAGAAAGAAAACTACAGGCCAATATCACTGATGAACATAGATGCAAAAATCCTCAACAAAATACTAGCAATCAGAATCCAACAACACATTAAAAGGATCATACACCATGATCAAGTGGGGTTTACCTCAGGAATGCAAGGATTCTTCAATAAACGCAAATCAGTCAACGTGATACACCATATTAACAAACTGAAGGATAAAAACCATATGATCATCTCAATAGATGCGGAAAACGCTTTTGACAAAATTCAACACCCATTTATGATAAAAACTCTACAGAGAGTGGGCATAGAGGGAACCTACCTCAATATCATAAAGGCCATATATGACAAACCCACAGCCAATATCGTTCTTAATGGTGAAAAACTGAAACCATTTCCTCTAAGATCAGGAGCAAGACAAGGTTCCCCACTCTCACAACTATTATTCAACTTAGTTTTGGAAGTTAAGACATGGCAATCAGAGAAGAAAAGGGAATAAAAGGAATCCAACTGGAAAAGAAGTAATACTGTCACTGTTTGCAGATGACATGATAACATACATAGAGAATCCTAAAGATGCTACCAAAAAACTACTAGAGCTAATCAATGAATTTGGTAAAGTAGCAGGATACAAAATTAATGCACAGAAATCTCTGGCATTCCTATACACTAATGACAAAAAATCTGAAAGAGAAATTAAGGAAACACTCCCATTTACCACTGCAACAAAAGAATAAAATACTGAGGAATAAACCTACCTAAGGAGACAAAAGATCTGTATGCAGAAAACTATAAGACACTGATGAAATAAATTAAAGATGATACAAACAGATGGAGAGATACAGCATGTTTTTGAATTGGAAGAGTCAATATTGTGAAAATGACTATACTACCCAAAGCAACCTACAGATTCAGTGCAATCCCTATCAAGTTACCAATGGCATTTTTCACAGAACTAGAACAAAAAATTTTACAATATGTATGGAAACACAAAAGACCCTGAATAGCCAAAGAAATCTTGAGAAAGAAAAACAGAGCTGAAGGAATCAGGCTCCCTGACTTCAGACTATACGAAAAAGCTACAGTAATCAAGACAGTATGGTACTGGCACATAAATGGCAATACAGACCAATGGAACAGGATAGAAAATCCAGAGATAATCCCATGCACATATGGTCACCTGATGTTTGACAAAGGAGGCAAGAATATGCAGTGGAGAAGAGACAGCCTCTTCATAAGTGGTGCTGGTAAAACTGAACAGTTACATGTAAAAGAATGAAATTAGAACACTTCCTAACACCATACACAAAAATAAACTTAAAATGGATTAAAGATCTAAATGTAAGACCAGACACTATAAAACTCGTATAGGCAGAACATTCTATGACAAAAATCACAGCAACATCCTTTTGACCCACCTCCCCGAGTAGTGGGAAAAAAACAAAAAATAAACGGGACCTAATGTAACTTAAAAGCTTCTGCACAGCAAAGGAAACCATAAACAAGACGAAAAGACAACCTTCAGAATGGGAGAACATATTTGCAAACACAGTAACTGACAAAGGATTAATCTCCAAAATATACAAGCAGCTCATGCAGCTCTATCAAAATAACAAACCACTCAATGCAAAAATGGGCAGAAGACCTAAACAGACATTTCTCCAAAGAAGATATACAGATTGCCAACAAATACATGAAAGTATGTTCAACATCACTACTCATGAGAGAAATGCAAATCAAAATGACAATGAGGTATCACCTCACACTGGTCAGAATAGCCATCATCAAAAAATCTGTCTACAAACAACAAATGCTGGAGAGGGTGTGGAGAAAAGGGAACCCTCCTGCAGTGGTGGTGGGAATGTAAATTGATACAGCCACTATGGAGAACAGTATGGAGGTTCCTTAAAAAACTAAACATACAACTGTCAGATGACCCAGCAGTCCCACTACTGGGCATATACCTTGAGAAAACCATAATTCAAAGAGTCATGTACAACAATGTTCATTGCAGCACTATATTTACAATAGTCAGGATATGGAAGCAACCTAACTATCCATCGACAGATGAATGGATCAAGAAGATGTGGCAGATATATAAAATGGAATATTAACTCAGCCATAAAAAGAAATGAAACTGAGTTATTTGTAGTGAGGTGGATGGACCTAGAGTCTGTCATACAGAGTGAAGTCAGAAAGAGAAAAACAAATACCGTATGCTAACACATATATATGGAATCTAAAAAAAAAAACACAAAAACTGGTTCTGAAAAACTAGGGGCAGGACATGAATGGAGACACAGACATAGAGAATGGACTTGAGGACATGGGGAGTGGGAAGGGTTAGCTGGGATGAAGTGTGAGAGTAACATTGACACATATACACTACCAAATGTAAAACAGATAGCTAGTGGGAAGCAGCCACATAGCACAGGGAGATCACCTTGGTGCTTTGTGACCACCTAGAGGGATGGGATAGGGAGGGTGGGTGGGAGACACAAGAGGGAGGAGATATGGAGATATATGTATATGTATAGCTGATTCACTTTCTTATAAAGCAGAATCTAACACACCATTGTGAAGCAATTATACTCCAATAAAGATATTTGGACAAAAAAAAGGAGACATGTACCACAATGTTCATTGCAGCACTACTTACAATAGCCAGGACATGGAAGCAACCTAAGTGTCCATCAACAGATGAATGCATCAAGAAGATGTGGCAAATATATACAACAGAATATTACTCAGCCATAAAAATAAATGAAACAGAGTTATTTGTAGTGTGGTGGATGGACCTAGAGTCTGTCATACAGAGTGAAGTAAGTCAGAAAGAGAAAAACAAATACCGTATGCTAACACATATATATGGAATCTAAAAAAAAAACAACAAGATTCTGATGAACCTAGGGGCAGGACAGGAATAAAGACGCAGACATAGAGAATGGACTTGAGGACACAGGGAGGGGGAAGGGTAAGCTGTGACACAGTGAGAGAGTGACATAGACATATATACACTACCAAATGTTAAATAGATAACTAGTGGGAAGCAGCTGCGTAGCAAAGGGAGATCAGCTTGGTGCTTTGTGACCACCTAGAGGGGTGGGATATGGAGGGTGGGAGGGAGACGCAAGAGGGAGGGGATAGGGGGATATATGTATACGTATAGCTGATTCACTTTGTTATACAGCAGCAATTAACACACCATTGTAAAGCAATTATACTCCAATGAAGTTGTTAAAAATTAATAAATAAAATAAAAGAATATAAGTATAAAACAAAACTGCTAAGATTGGGAAAGAAAAAAGAAAACCACACTTTTACTTTCTAAAACCCTGTAGTGTTTGAAATGTTTACAACTATTTTGTAAATAAGGCAAATGCAATAAAAGCAAGTGTTTTGTTGTTGTTCAGAAATATATGAAATAAAATGAATACATTCATATATAAATATTAATTCAAAAAATTAAATTATCTAAAATCTTACAATACACTTCCAATAATCAGGGAAAAAGTGACTTGCTTGCATATTCCTTCTGAAATATAAAGCAACCTGATTCCTCATCATCTACTATGGAATTCCTTAAGCTGATAGCAAAACCGAGAAGAACAGTGAAATTTATACAAAATTGATTAGTTTGAAAAAAAAATCACGCCTGTTTTTAGGATAGATCAGAAAAAATTTCTTTATAAATAATTTATCAGAAACTACTCTATAAAAACCTAAGAAAATGTCACGAGAGGTGCAATCTTTTTAAACTATTCCTGTATAAATCAATTAAGATGCTTTATTTTGACACCTAGTGTCAGTGTTTACCAAACGTAGATAGACAAGTCCATCCCTGAAGCATGCATTTGCAAATAACTTTACTCATTAATGTTTAATTAAGACAAGGGAAAACTGTCCTTTACATTTTGCTGCAATTAGTGCTCTCTATACCCCACTGACTTCTCATGATGAATTACTTTTCAAATGAAAAGTGAAATGAATAAAACTGGAGACACTCCATCTACTATGCATTGCCCATACCACATTTTAAAGATGGAAACCAAATAATACTATGCATAGTGGAAACAACTGAAATCATCTATTGTTGATTTCAAAAGTGAAGCTTCTTTCTCATTATGACTCTAAAGTGATATAACATGAAAAACCCAATTTATTCCTATTAACTCATAAGGCCACATAATATCAGAGCTTTGGGAGGTTTAATTCAACCCCCTCAATTTAAAACATCCCATAAATAGTAAGTGAATTGTGAAGGTCACATAATTTTCCAAATGATGTTGTCATCATTTCACCTACAATGTTAACATTCCACTCTTTTAAGGGACTCTATAATCCATCTAATGCAATGTCCTTACTTTACCAAATAACCAATCTAAACCAATGCTGCACAATTGCAAAAAAACCCACAAAATAAAACAAAACAAAACAAAAAACCTTGAAGTCTGGAAAGATCATTCGACTTCTGCAATGTTATATAACAAGTGATAGATCTAAAAATACAGTATAGATGTTCTACCCCCAAATCTTTCCCCTTACTTTCTACTCAAATATGCTTTGTGCTCCTTTTAGACTGGGAGAACAAATACAGTATAAGAAATATTTATGAAATCTTTGATCATTATATTCAGACATCAAAAAGTTGGTGCATTCTTTTTTTTTTTTTGTATATGAATGCTTATAGCCCCTTCATTCATAACAGCCAAAAACTGGAAACAGCCCAAATGTCCATCAACAGGTGAAAGCATAAACAAATGACGGAGCCCTACTCAATAAAAAATATGAACAAAACTACTAACATACATAACAACCTTGATGATCCCGAAAACACTGTCAACTGAAGAAGCCAGACACAAAAGAATACAGACCAGAGAACTCATTTATATAATATACTATCACAGAAGAAACTAATCTAAGGTGATAGAAATCAAACCAGTGCCTGCCTATGGTGGGTTGGGTTTGACTGGAAAGTAACGAGGAATTTTTTTCGGTTGACGGTATGTTCTCTACCTTGAATGGGACGCTGGTTATGTTGGTGTGTACATTTATCAAAATTCATCATACTGTGAGGCAAAATTTCAACCATATCAATGAGTTTAAATTTTCTCACAATTAAGAAAATGTTGTGGTATTTATATTATCTTAGATTCATTTAAAGAGTGATATACCACTGCTGTTTTTAATAGCTTTACTGAGGTATAAGTGACATACAATAAACTGTACATATTTAAATTGTACAATTTCATAAACTTTGACATATCACAACCAACGAAGATATACAATTAAGTATAATTATAATAAATGTATTCATCTCCTTCAAATGTTTCTTCATGTCCTTTATACTCCTTCTTTCTTACAAGTTGGGACATTCTTGAAATAGCATATTATTACATACACTTTATGTTATGTCTAATATTAATGAACTAAGATGGTATTAGTAACAGTAGATAACTATTTCCCAGATTCTTTTAAAAACGTTCCTTTTTTTCATTACCCCCTTAATTCCAGAATCTCCCCTCAAATATATGAAATACTTAAAATTTACAAATAGCTTGAGAACTAGTCTGAGTTCAACAATAAATGTGTTGCATGTTTTCTATGCAGTGAATTATTTCCCAACATAGAAAAAAACTGTGAAATTTCACATGTAAATCCAGATTTCCACATTCTCTGTAAACAACATTGGAAGGTAAGGCTGATCTGAGCATGCATCACCACATGGCTACAAACCCTCAGAGCTGAGTAACACTGAACCACTTTGAATAGGGCATATGCTCTTCAATTCTCTACAGTCCCCTCCACTCCCTATTACTTCCCAACATCAAAGCTTGTAGCTCTTGCCACTTAGGCTCAAGCTTGCGCTATTGCTTTTTGAACACCTGGTCTGCTTCACTCATTTATTTTACCTACCTGGTCCCTGGAAGCTTTTGCATAATTGCTCTGACGGCAAAACTACATAAATGAGATATTGCAATAAATTCACCCACCATATACACACACAGATTTTGAAATTATGTATCATGCACTTATGTACAATTGGATTATTCTGGAAACAAACTATGGACATACTGGATGACCATTAAAAATAATCTCTGTACTGTGCAAGCTTAATTTGAATATATGCTAGTTATTTAAAATCATGGAACTAGTGAGAAAAGATGCATCACTTTTGCACAAAATTGCAGAAAACAGCCCATGATGTTAGGTCATGGGTAAAAATTATGAATAAGTAACTATCAATAATCAGTTCTCAAGGGTGTATTGATATGAATCAGATTGAGGCCATGGGCCAGGAAACATCAGTGGTAGGATATGGTGTGGAGAGTGGATCTGAATTGTCTAAGCAGACCAGAGGCAGTGTCAAAGCAAAATGTAGTTAAGGTATAGAGAGTAGGTCAATCTGGCTGGAGTAGAGACTAAGTTATGTTGAGGTTAGCAGAGCAGTTCAAACAGAAAAAGGAGAAGTTTAGCATCAGGAATTTGTAACTTAAATGCTTCTTCTAAAATATGAGCCTGTGCGTTATGACTACCTAACACGAATGGGAATGTAGTAAAGTCTCCTAATTGTTTTTTTATCCTCACAAAACATGCTACTCTATTTGGAAAACAGTTTCCTGTACCCTCCTTCTCTCTCTCTCTCTCTCATCAAGGGGGAAAAAAGTACTTAAGTTCTGACCATAGCTATGCTTAAATTTAAACTCCAACATGATCTCAATGTCCAAAACAGAATAAAACTATGAAAAGTTCAGAAATACATACTGGAGAAATATCATCAGACCCTTAATACTGGCCTCACTATTGGGCACTGGTTATAATAACAATTCAAAGACCTTGAACTATCAAGCAGGCTTACTGATAGAGGACTCTTACCGGAGCTCCTGCTGTTCAATCTGACAGATTTACCACATGTGGCTGCACATGGCTATACTTGTACCCACTCAAGTGTGTAAGAAGTGTCTAGTGCTGTGCCACTGAGAATTCGCCTCAGTAATGTATTAATTGCAGTGCTACCTCAAACCAAAAAAGTTAAGCCCGATAGGAAAGTAGTCCATGTCATTACTGCTGTTTCCTTAAATGCAAAGCATCATGTTATTTGAGGGTGTATATATATATATATATATATTTTAACATCTTTATTAGCGTATAATTGCTTTACAATGGAGTGTCAGTTTCTGCTTTGTAACAAAGTGAATCAGTTATACATGTACATATGTCCCCATATCTCTTCCCTCTTGCATCTCCCTCCCTCCCACCCTCCCACCCTCCCTATCCCACCCCTCTAGGTGGTCACAAAGCACCAAGCTGATCTCCCTGTGCTACGAGGCTGCTTCCCACTAGCTATCTATTTTACATTTGGTAGTGTATATATGTCCATGCCACTCTCTCACGTTGTCCCAGTTTACCCTTCCCCCTCCCCATATCCTCAAGTCCATTCTCTAGTAGGTCTGCATCTTTATTGTCATCTTGCCCCTAGGCTCTTCTGACCATTTTTTTTTTTTTTTAGATTCCATACATATGTTAGCATATAGTATTGTTTTTTCTCTTTCTGACTTACTTCACTCTGAATGACAGTCTCTAGGTCCATCCACCTCACTACAAATAACTCAGTTTCGTTCCTTTTTATGGCTGAGTAATATTCCGTTGTATATATGTGCCACATCTTCTTTATCCATTCATCTGTCAATGGACACTTAGGTTGCTTCCATGTCCTGGCTATTGTAAATAGAGCTGCAATGAACATTTTGGTTCATGACTCTTTTCAAATTATGGTTTTCTCAGGGTATATGCCCAGTAGTGGGATTGCTGGGTCGTATGGTAGTTCTATTTTTAGTTTTTTAAGGAGCCTCCATACTGCTCTCCATAGTGGCTGAACCAATTCACATTCCCACCAACAGTGCAAGAGGGTTCCCTTTTCTCCACACCCTCTCCAGCATTTATTGTTTCTAGATTTTTTGATGATGGCCATTCTGACTGGTGTGAGATGATATTTCATTGTAGTTTTGATTTGCATTTCCCTAATGATTAATGATGTTGAGCATTCTTTCATGTGTTTTTGGCAGTCTGTATGTCTTCTCTGGAGAAATGTCTATTTAGGTCTTCTGCCCATGTTTGGATTGGGTTGTTTGTTTTTTTGATATTGAGCTGCATGAGTTGCTTTTATGTTTTGGAGATTAATCCTCTGTCAGTTGTTTCATTTGCAAATATTTGCTCCCATTCTAAGGGTTGTCTTTTCGTCTTGTTTATGGCTTCCTTTGCTGTGCAAAAGCTTTTAAGTTTCATTAGGCCCCATTTGTTTTTATTTCCACTTCTCTAGGAGGTGGGTCAAAAAGGATCTTGCTGTGATTTATGTCATAGAGTGTTCTGCCTATGTTTTTCTCTGAGAGTTTGATGGTGTCTGTCCTTACATTCGAGTTTTTAATCCATTTTGAGTTTATTTTCGTGTATGGTGTTAGGGAATATTCTAACTTCATTCTTTTACATGTAGCTGTCCAGTTTTCCCAGCACCACTTATTGAAGAGGCTGTCTTTTCTCCACTGTATATTCTTGCCTCCTTGAAGGTATATATTTTTGATACTCTTTCATTACACGTGAAAATGTTGAGAATGATCTTTGGATTGCTGAGATACATTTATAGACAAGATTTTTCCTTTTCATGTAAAGGAACTAAACATACATATATTTTATTAAAGAATGAATAACATCCAGTATAGGAAATATTCATGTGCCTTTTCCATATACCTGAGAAACCAAAATAAAACGTTTAAGGCAGAAGGTCAGCACCTTGAAAACAAGGAGCATTTCAACAGATAATAACCAGAAATCTTGGCAGGCAGTCTCAACTAAACACAATACACAGAATTTTATAACTGTGTCATGTGATCCCTCTTTTTAAAGTTATATTACTGGAATAACATTTTAGGCCTTTAGCATCTTTCATTATTCAATTCATTATCGAGAAAAAGAATGATGGGCTTAAAATATGGACTTTAAGTTTAAGAGATCCAAATTTGAATCTGAGCTCTTCCACTTAGCTGGATATTTCACACTTTTAAACTATGAGACTAATGTTACCTACCTTTCAAATAATTTGTGAAGACTAATTAAAATATTATATATGAACCACTTAGCATCACAACTAGCACTCAAGTATATATAGTTAAAGTATACTATATACTCAATAAATACTATTACATATAAATGTGTACTATGTAAAAATTATATAAAAATTAAAATTTGTAGTTTTGCAATTACAGATTTTAGATCTGTGTGGTTTATGTGCATGTTTCTATGTGTGCATGCATAAATTATTTTCAAATTAGTTCTTTTACTAGAAATAAAATGAATAGGTAAAATTGTTTACAATCTGGTGATATTCATGTATAGGTGTGTATGATATATGTATACAGAGGGAGAGACAGAGAGAATAATAAAATCTCAAAATGAGTCATGTGTTATGCACAATCTAAAGAATTCTGAGAGCCTTTTATGATTTTGCTCCAAGATAAAATACAATCTCTCTTCTTAAAATTAAATATATGAAGCCAATAATTTATCTAGTTCAGAAAGAGGCAGAAGAAAATCACTAGAAAGTAGAAATACTGTATTAAACATCATTTTGGAAACTACCAGAAGAGTTTGTTATAGCCCAGAATTATCATGGGTTCTACGGATGAAATATTTTATGAATAAAACAAATATTTATATAAAGCTTCACTGAAACTTCATTTTACACATTACATTGTTTAAAATCATAACAACATTGAAAGTTAAACAATATTATTGAGATCCAGAGAGATACAGTCTTGCCTGAATTTATTTTTTTATTTTTAATTTTGATTTTTTTTTGTTTTATATTAGAGCATAGTTAATTAACAATGTTGTGTTAGTTTCAGGTGTACAGCAAAATAATTCTGTTATACATATACATGTATCTGTTCTTTTTCAAATTATTTTTCCATTTAGGTTATTGGAGAATATTGAGAGTTCCCTGTGCTATACAGTTGGTCCTTGTTGGCTATCTGTTTTAAATATAACAGTGTGTACATGTCAATCCCAAACTCCCAGTCTATTCCTCCCCCCTACCTCTCCCCCTGGTAACCATAAGTTCATTCTCTAAGTCGGTGAGTCTGTTTCTGTTTCGTAAATAAGTTCATTTGTATCATTTTTTTAAGATTCCACATAGAAGTGATATCATATGATATCTGTGTTTCTCTGTCTGACTTGCTTCACTTAGTATGATAATCTCCAGGTCCATCCATGTTGCTGCAAATGGCATTATTTCATTCTTTTTAATGGCTGAGTAATATTGCATTGTTTATATGTACCACATCATCTTTATGCATTAACCTGTCAATGGACATTTAGGTTGCTTCCATGTTCTGGCTATTGTTAACAGCACTTCAATGAACACTGGGGTGCATGTATCATTTCAAACCATGTTTTTCTCTGGATATATGCCCACAAGTAGGACTGCTGAACCATATGTTTTTTTAAGGAACCTCCATTCTCTTCTCCATAGTGGCTATACCAATTTACATCCCCACCAACAGTGTAGGAGGGTTCCCTTTTCTCCACACCCTCTCCAGCATTTATTGTTTTGGATGATGGCCATTCTGACTGGTGTGCGGTGACATCTCATTGTAGTTTTGATTTGCATTTCTCTAATAATTAGTGATGCTGAGCATCTTTTCATGTGCCTCTTGGCCATTGGTATGTCTCCAGAAAGTGGGCATAGAGGGAACCTACCTCAACATAATAAAGGCCATATACAACAAACCCACAGCTAACATCATACGCAATGGTGAAAACCTGAAAGCATTTCCTCTAAGATCAAGAACAAGACAAGGATGTCCAGTCTCGCTACTCCTATTCAACATAGTTTTGAAAGTCCTAGCCATGGCAATCAAAGAAGAAAAGGAAATAAAAGGAATGCAAATTGGAAAAGAATAAGTAAAACTGTCACTGTTTGCAGATGACATGATACTATACATAGAAAATCCTAAAGATGCCACCAGAAAACTACAATAGCTCATCAATGAATTTGGTAAAATTGCAGGATACAAAATTAATACACAGAAATCTGTTGCATTTCTATACACTAATACTGAAAGATCAGAAAAAGAAATTAAAGAAACAATCCCATTTACAATCCCATCAAAAAGAATAAAATACCTAGGAATAAACCTACTTACGGAGACAAAAGACCTGTATTCTGAAAACTATATGACAATGATAAAAGAAATTGAAGATGACACAGATGGAAAGATATACCATGTTCTTAGATTAGAAGAATCAAAATTTTCAAAATGACTATACTACCCAAGGCAATCTACATGATGCCATCCCTATCAAATTACCAATGGCATTTTTCCCAGAACTAGAACAAAAAATCTTAAAATTTGTATGGAGACACAAAAGACCTCATATAGCGAAAGCAACCTTAAGAAAGAAAAATGGAGCTGGAGGAATCAGGCTCCCTGACTTCAGACTGTACTACAAAGCTACAGTCATAAAAACAGTATGGTAGTGAGACAAAAACAGAAATATAGATCAAATGGAACAGGATAATAATCCTAAAAATAAACCAATGCTCCTATGGTCAATTAATCTATGACAAAGGAGGCAAGACTATACAATGGAGAAAAGACAGTCTCTTCAATAAATGGTACTGGGAAAACTGCACAACTACATGTAAAAATATTAAATTAGAATATTCTTTAACACCATACACAAAAATAAATTCAAAATGGATTAAGGACCTAAATATAAGACCGGATACTATAAAAGTCTTAGAGGAAAGCATAGGCGGAATACTCTTTGACATAAATTGCAGCAATATCTTTTTGGATCCATCTCCTAGAGTAATGGAAATAAAAACAAAACTAAACAAATGGGACCTAATTAAACTCAAAAGCTTTTGCACAGCAAAGAAAACCATAAATGAAACAAAAGACAGCCCACAGAATGGGAGAAAATATTTGCAAATGATACGAACGACAAGGAATTAGTCTCAAAAATTTACAAACAGCTCATGCAGCTCAATAGTCTTGCCTGAATTTAGAAGGCAATTTCAAGATGGAGCTAAGACTCCATTCCAACTATTGTGACTCCCAATGTATTCTGTGTTCTTACATTTTTTCTTTACCATGGCCTATTGCCTTTTGGTTCTCCAGAATTCTTTTTACTTCAGTGTGCCATGGAGTGTGCATTCCATGGCAAATATCCTGGCAGTGCTTGCATCAAGCTCAAAGTCAACCATGTATCAATTCAAGATTCCCTTGTGTTAGAGATAACATACTTTGAAAGTTTTATCTTCAAAATCTTCCAAGATCTTTTAAAGAGTGTAACTTCCTTTTTTTAAGAGCAGAACTCTGAGGATCCAGACTCGCACCTATAATAGAATAGATGCACTTACTGGCTTTACATAATAGAATTATTATCCATCACACTCAAACTAAAAGTCCTGCTCCTCACTGCCCCTGGATCAAGCTGCAAGGTGTTGCCATATGAGCAGCAGTTTTATTCCAAATCAATACCTGCAATTAGGAGAATCGGCACTTGCACTCTTTGATTAGGGGCATTTGTGGCGTTTTTAACCACAGGATTTTAATGCACACTTTCCTCTTAATCAGAAGTTACAGAGGCCTATAATTTAACCCCAGCTTCAGCTTCTATGGAAGATGAACATTTTTAGAAGGATCCTATAGTACACCCCAAAGTGAGTTTTTCATTTGCTACATGATCATATATACATTATTACCTTGTGCCATTATGTGTCAAATGCATCCTCCAACTTGAGTAAGAACCTGTCCATTTATATTGCACAAATGTGGAAAACACATTTAAAATAGGTAGAAAAAGATTAATTTGTAAAATAAATTTGGAAACATTTTGAAAAATTCTTAGACTTCCTTAGAAGTAAACCTTGGCTGTATTCAAGGAAATGGGGCTGACTACATTAGGACAATCATCTTTTCTACATACGTAGTCAATATTTTAATCATCCACTGTAGCCTACTCCAATGGAATGGCTTTGTCTCAATTCAGCTTTTTAGTGTGATATAAGAATATGTTATAAACCAATTAAAAAAATTGTCCTACAAATGTGATTTTTTTTTTTATTTCAGTGTTGAGAGGATATTGACCCAATTTCTCTTTTCATAGTGGTTGATAAAAAGCTTTGAGCAAAAATTATGAACCATCCTTAGAATACTAAAGAGGCCTATGGTTTATATTTTAGTATTAGGTTTATTCTTGGCTTCATTTTTATATATATTATCATTTTTAAGCCTAATTTAGTGTATTTTGCTGTATTTTGTGTGTCTTTGTAATTAGTAATAAACTCTTTCTAAAGTAAAGCAGACTGTGAATTAATAAATGATTTAATGTATTTCAGGGCAGAGAAATCCTTTCACAGTATGGCCCCAACTTCTCTCTTTAGCCTTCCTCTCACCACTCCTTCTCATTCATTCTTTCTCTACCCATACTGATTTTTAAAAACTACTTTATTGAGGTATGACTGACATATAAAATTACTGTCCACATTAAATAAATACAACTTCATGAACACAGATCTCCCCTTTTTTATAGTTCTTCACAATTTTGACAATGCTGAACCTCATCTCACAATACTTTACCACTGTCATTTCCCTGTAAGTCACGTGGTTAAGACTGATCTCAAAAATCATCCTTTCATGGCTCCAGGAAAGAATCAGTGAAAGTATGCAGCTGTACTTTTCTTTGATTTAATATTACTTAAATTTAAAAATTTATAAGATATTAAAACAATGATATAAAGTAAATGTTATACTTCAAAGAAACTCAATTAAATTTTAAGATATTGTAGCATATTAGAAGACAAATATCTAAGAAATGATTCCAAGTTCTAAGATGTACATTCTCTCCACTACTGCATATTTTCTTACTATCATCTACTTTAAACAAATCTTTATTCTCACATGTGTTTTAATTATTTTGACAGATTAAACTAACTTTAAAAGCCAATTCAAATTTTAAATTATTCTGGAACATTGTTTTAGCAAATACGAACTAAAGCTGGGTAGCCTTAAAATCATTTCTTGGGTAGAGGTTTATAGTATGAATGGACTGGCTAAATTGACTCACTAACATAGTATTTCAGTAACCAATTTAAGTAAGAGTAATCTTTTCAGGGTGACTAAAAAGAAGAGCAATGTGGGGTAAGTCAACCTCCTGGGTTTTCAGGTTCTAGTGTGCATGAGAAATGTACTTAATATCCTAGAGCTCTCCTAGTGTATGCTTCTAATCGAAGTCGGCTTTGTTCTGCTCAACTTTCAAGTAGGAGAAGAAAACTGGAACCCAAGTGCTCTATTGAGGGGAAAACATTTCCTGTTTGAGCTCTGTCTTGCTTATATGGTTTGTTTGCTTTATTTATTTATTTATGGTCAGGATCACAAGTAGACGGTACTGGCCCTTTGAAGAATGAACGCTGCTGTCATCCTCCATTTCCTAAGAGATGTCACAGCTGTGACAAGGAAGGGTTTATAATGGCACAGTTCGGTGCCTTCATAATTTATTCTCTCTGATTTTATGCTCTTTTAGTCTCCTGCTCAACCATCCACTAACAAGCAGTGATATTAGCCAATAAATCAAAGACGTCTGCTTGTCACCGCCAGATGCTTGGCCACATCGCCACCGATTATGAGACGTACAAAAGGACAATTTCATGTAGGGAGCTCAGCGGAGGTGTTCCACTGATATTCTGTTTGATAGGAAACCAGCGTGAGGTGAATGTGGTAAAATTCAATAACTTTTACGCCTTACAGCAATGAAGAACTAAGGTGAAATAAAACTGGGAAGTAAATTAGGACCTCACCTTTATGACTATTCCTTTTATGATTCTAAATCTCTTCCTTTATCACTTCAATACAGGTTAGAGAAATAAGAAATATTTTAAAGTACTCAGTTTATTTTGCTGGGTTCAATAATTTAGCTTCCTTTTGTAAATGCATCAAACAGGATATTTTCATCTGTCTATTAAAGCATACATTATTTCTAATGAAATATAACGATAGTATGGTAATATTTGTGTGAATGGTAGTCAGTGTACAAGAAAAATATGATCCTATTTTTTCTTTACTATTAAAAGCTGCTGTCAACTAATTAAAACCGTCCATTAGGTATTAATTGCTTGCATTTTCCTTTCTTTGTCTCATTAGCCAAATTACTGATCTACCACAATGTACACATACCTTTTCTGTGGTATAAATAAGAACAGCAGAATGAATTTATAGTGTTCAAAGGACTATGTAAGATATTTTATGAAATGTTCCTTAACAAAATATTGAATTTTAAAAGGAAGACAGGAAGTTTATATTTTTCCTTCAAGTTAAAGGAAATAAAGTAGAATAGAGGTTTTTTTTACTAAAGAACTTATATTTTTCTTCCCTGAGAAGTTTATTTATATGAGTATAGACTAGATTAACTTAGCATTTTTGCTATATTTACAATTTATCACAGAGCAATAAAATAGCTCCTACGTTATAAATCAGATTTTACGTGGAGGTTCAAAAAGGCTTATAATAATTATGCTTTGTTTTTAATTAGCATGGCTGTTGTTTGCCTTGTGACCATTTAAGCTATTTTTTTTTCTCCTGTCTTCCTTCAACTTCCTTCCTTCCTGAAGTGCCCCACAGTGCTCCAGTTTCAGTTACCAACTCTCACAGGCTAGGAAAATCATGGCTGCTATTTTAGCTTTTCCTTATCATATTTCTTTATGTTATATATGTTTCTAAATTACTGTTCTCAAACATTAATGTCAAGTCTCCTCAGAATAATAGCTCTCACTTTCCAAAGAAAATGTGTCAAGTAAATACAAGAACTTTTTAAAGTAAAATGCTTTTTGTATATATTTAAATAATAAATATTTCACAATTCCATTCAACTTAGATAGAGATGCTTTATTCTATTGTTGTTCTTGCTTTCTTGTTGCTGTTGTTTTATTGTTATTTATACTATGACTTTTACACTGATGTTTTATGTGATGGTTTGATTTCTCTCCAGCCCAATAGGAATTCAAAGGTGCCATCTATTTAGAAAGCTCTAGACAGAGAAGATACTTCATTTGGAAGTATGTGCTTGAAGTCCTCTTTTATTTCTCTGAGCTACAGAATTACTAAGTATTTAAGTTTCACTTTATATTCTGCAAAGTTTTCATAACTATCCTTTTATATCTCACATTCCTAGGAAGAATAAGAGTAATTTCCAGTTGTATTAAGCACAAGAAGCCAAGAAAGCACACTGAAAATGTATTGAGTAACAAATGTAGAAGGAAAATAGAAACCAAAGAAATATTAGGAGGGTGATAAATTACAGCACCAACACTTTGGCTTCTGTATGACCACCATATAGAATAGGATACTTGCTTTCATCTAAAGAAGCGTGTCAGTTTGTATTGTCCTGCAGTAAAAAGGTAAGGAATGACTTAAAATGTAAAGGACTATGAAAACACAGAAAATGAGATGATTAAGGATTTGATGAGAGACTCTTAACACTAAGTTTATCTTGCTAAGGTAACAGTAGATTTGACTGAATTATTCAAAATCAATGAAAACCAGTAAGTGTTTTTTTCTCAATATCCACAACTTAGTATAGCCAGAAGAATTTCGAATGAATACAGTATAAAGGTAAGGATATGGATTCAAATTATTCGTCCCATCTCTCCATTATTTTACTCATTTCCTTTGTATCATACTTTACTTGTAAAGTTCTTGATATTGGGCTGGGTGGAAAGTATTGGTAACTTATTTATCTTGAAGGTATGAAAATAAATAAAGGAAAACATCATTTAAAATGGAGTCAGAAAGCCCTAACGGGAGAGGTTTCACACATGTACTACTCCTTGCAGCCTGCATAACCAGCAGGAAGAAAAAATAATTATTTTAAGGTCTGTTTACATAGAATTTTTTGTATAACATTCTCTCAGTCTCAACTTCTTATCCATGATAATAAGTTACTTTTCTCTGGTACAAGGGAGGACATTTTTCACAGAGAATTTCTTCTTCTGCTTTTAAGACAAGGATGGAAGATCCCTCCTTTCCGCAATAGCAACATACTAACCAGTGCTGGCAAACAACAAAAAGATGCCACAATCTCAAACTCTTGTTCCTCTCCAGTGAGCTTTTATTCAAAACACTCCTGCCCAGTTTCCTCCTAAAACCTAATAAAAGGTGACCTTCCCTTTGTCTCTTCGGACTTGCCTACAATTCACCTTCGCCTGCCTGTCCCAATTTGCAATTTGCTGTTATTCTGGAATAAACCCATTTTGCTGGTAAACAGAAACCAAAAACCACAGGCTATTTTGTTGTTGTTGAGGTTAACGAAGGCAAACTCAGATATGAAATCTATGAAACTGTCTTAATAACTTATGATGAATAAGAGTTCTGATTTACTCTATGTTATTTGTAGCTTTTGTGGAGCATCAATACGTATCAATGTTATTTTATTTTTAATCCTCAGGTAGATCTGTGATACCAGCACTGTGAGTACCACCACATACCAATAATCAAGGCAGTCTCATTCTTCCCACTGTCATAAGAGAGTACTGGACTATATTCTCCTAGGCTCCAGTACAGATTACCAGTCCAAGAGATGATTTTCTAGTTTCAAACAGTATCCAACATAGGCAAAGTTCCTTTACAAGCTGAGATAGAGAGTTGCAAATATCTCTTACAGACTAAAAGAAAGTTCTTTGCATTTTTTCTTCCATGTCTTTTTAAATCCTTTGAAATTAAACCAATCTACCATTCCAGGAACGTTTCTAGCCATCACCCTATGGATCGTGGATTTCATCTTGATTTTCTCCTCATGGTTTCACACAAATAATAGTCTGCCAACATGTTATTTTACTCATAGCTCAGCAACACAAATCTACCCTCATCTGAATACTGGGCTTTTCATGGTATGATGCTAGGGCAAAGACCCAATGAAAAATTTTTTCATCTTCCCACTTCCACGATCACTCTTCTGAATGCCTGTAACCCTTTCTATCTGTATAATAGATCTGTCACCTATCTTATATTTTGCATAGCATTCTGATTAGAAATATGATCTGGGCTAGGTTATTTACACTCTCTGCTTCATTTTCTTTATGTGTAAAATGAGACTAATAATTGTATATACTTCCAATGCCGAGGTGGAAATTAAATGAGGTAATAAATGTAAAGTGGATACATAGAAACACACTGTTGAATAAATAAATGAAGGTATGTTATGACAGTAACAATTTTTTCTAGAGCATTCTATTTTGTTAGAATGTATCAAGAATAACCATGTGATTATCTATTAACTTGAATTAGCAAGTGTGTTTAAGAGTAAATGTACTATTTAACTATTTTTTTCCATCTTTATTGGAGTATAATTGCTTTACAATGTTGTGTTAGTTTCTGCTGTACAACAAAGTGAATCAGCTATATGTATACATATATCCCCATATCCCCTCCCTCACTATTTAACTCTTGATTTATGTCAGAACAAGTCTATGATTTTTATGTATCATGTAAACTAATAATACACACAACACACTAAACAAAGTTATATGTTCATGCAAGCTTTGCTGAACACCAAAGCTGCAAAAAATGTCATTTGGAATACTGTAAAGATTCAATTGCAAATGCACCAATAATTATGTTGAAAAATTTTAGGGTACATAATTCATCATGTGATAGAATCCAGCAAATATGATAAATGGTAGTGACATATCATTTGATTAGCATAATGTATTTAAGCTATAAAATTTAAATTATAGGGAAAAATGTCAAACTCTTATCAGGAAAAAAAAAATTTAGAACATATGCTCTGTGCAATAAATTATTTCTGGGCATTGCCTTAAAGTGAGAAACCCTGGGTTTTAGTCTTCAAACTTTACAACCACGAAAAATACCACAACTTCCCTGAACTAGTTATTTGTAGACTGTATTGATTAATCTCTATTTCACTGGTGTAGAAGCTATTTGAGTGTCAGAGTAGAGTCATTTGTTTGTTTATTCATTTATTTAGTATTCAATCTTTTATTCATTTACATAGCATGCACACATTCATTCATTCATTCATCTCCAATGAATTCCAAGCATCTCATTGAGTGCTCAATAATATTTTTTAAACTAATGGTGAATGACCTCATTTTTTTTCATCTTTTGAATGGTGGAGATACAGTAAATAATCTCTCAGCTCCAGAGTTACAAAATATTATGATAGAATAATATTTAAAATGTTTCGCCAACGATGCACACATAAGAAAAACTGAAATTGTTCTATGCTCTTTCATTCTTTCTCTGAAATCATATTTTGAATTTCATGAGAAGATTTATGTGAGTGTGTCCACTCTACTGAGACAGAGGCAGAAATAGTTTAATGCATGGATTATACAATTTTCAACTGTAGAGTGAAAGGTATCATAATTATAATTATTGCCATTAAAATAGTATCAGTCATGTATTATTCATTCCTGAGTGCCAAAACCATTGTAGGTGGCTTATTTACTTAAGCTATCTTATTTAATCATTACAACCAGTTGCTGATGTTGGAATGGTAACATACAATTGAAAAATGAAGGTACAGTATGAGAGATAACTTGTCCATGACTTTGCACTGTTGGTGACAACTGGGATTCTAAACCAAACTGCTCTGAATTCAAAGATCAGGCTCATTCTGCATTTAACAATATTTAATACTGATTGTGAATGAGTTGACAATAATAAAGATTTGCTTTCTATTTGTAGTACAGATCTCCATGATCCTCTCTATATAAATATCAATGTCACCCATCTAGAATACCAAGTCAGAGGGGACCTGAAACAAATTTTTAAACCTGTTTTGCATGCTGACCTGCACCTTCACAAATGAAATGATCATTACTCAATAACAATAAATACAAGGATATATTTTTTTTCTTAAAAAGTAGAAAACGCAAATGATACATAGGTAGAAATAAGGGAAAGGAACTCTATATTTGAATGAAATATCATACACGTTGACGTCTATTGTAAGTATCTTTACGTACTTCTAAATTTAATAAGGGTTTAACATTTGAATACACAGTGAATTAAATAAAACTATAGATTACTTTTTCACAAAAGTATGCATGTTTTGTTTTTCAATGTATTGTGTTTTATCTAAAGGGTGATTCTTTTCCTTTAACTCTCTTTTCCTGCCTAACATTACATGAGTTTTTTGAACCTTTCCAAGAAGGTGTTTTTCACCTCTTACAACCAAGTCCTGATCATTTGTTCATTTTCTAATGATCCTATTTGAGAAGCCTAATCGGTACTTGATTTAGGTTTAGAAACAGAAAGTACAAGTAGAAATGACTTCTACAGTTCAGTTAAAAACCATAACTTCCAACCAGCTCCTTTTGCAAAATGAAGACTTGAATGATATATCTAAAATTTGGGTCAGTTCTCAGCAGGGCCCATGTCTCTGATTTCCTATTCTGAAATTCTTTGTACCACACCCTGCTTAGGAGATTCCAGAAGTTTCTTTCTGTAGCATAATAGACAACTGTCCAAGAGTTTTAAAGGATCACTGAAGCTGTTATGGACATCCTCAATGGTATTAAAATATATATTGATTCATGATATTATCTTGGGTATTTAATATTTTATGATTAAGATAATACTGGTATAATTTTGCACAATAATACATTTTTGTTAACCAACATACATGTGCATTTACTTAATTCTACAAATAATTTGTTTAACTTATTTTATGGTTTATGGTGTATTATAATGTCTAATCTGTGAAGTCTCTGAATAGTAAAACAGTTTAACTATTTTCACTTTCTAATTTTTTTTCTCATGTAATAATTACCTGCATGAGAATTTGTCATCAAGCAAATACCCAGAATTGTAAATAAATTTTCCTTCATTTAATATTCAATGTTATTAATTTTACATGAGTTATATAAATTAAAGAAAATAAAATTATGTAATTAAAGATCATATGTTTCTGCTCAATTTTGACTTTTCTCCAATTGTAATGGCAATTTCTAGACTTTATATATTCTGAATGGTAACTGGGTTATGACTAGCACTCTGTGGTGGACAACATTAAGGTATCTCCCAATGATTTCTGTGTCCCTTTGTTCATGCTTTGCATAAAACCCTCCCCTTGAGTGTGAGTAGAACCTATAACTTGTTTCTAATCATTGGAATGCAGCAAAGGTGATGGGGTGTCATTCCCGTGATCATGTTAAGCCATCGAAGTCTTGTATTACAAGAATTTCTCTCACTCTCTGTAGCTGCTTTCAAAGAATCAAGTTGCCTTTAGTCCTAAAGCTAAAAAGAGATACATTCTGCCAACAATCTGAAAGAGCTTGGAAGTGGATCTTTCCCTAGTCAATCCTCCAGCCAAAGCCTACAACTTGATTGCAGCTTAATAAAGGATCCCAGCTATGGAGCTGGGAATCTCTAGAGTATTTCTGCCTCTCAATTACTACTGAATAGGTTAGATTATTATTTGAGAACCAATGTTTATTGTGGAAAAAATAGTTAAAAGAATTGGAAATTCACCTGTAATCACAGATGAGCAGAAAAAAAAATGGAGATATCATTTTTAGGAATCTAGATTTTATTACTTTGTTTCTTCAGTCTGGAATAAAGCTTTCCTATTACTGCAATTTAATTTTGACACTTTTTAGCACCTAAAATAGGAGAAACAAAATATCAAAAACACTAGAGGAATTTGAAGCTTTGATACCAACAGCTACAGTAAACATTAAACACAACTCCTAGTCAGACTAATCTAAAACCTCGCACAAAAGACCTATTTACCTCAGTTCCTGTATCTCATACATTATGTCAGGATTTCAACAAAATATAATGTTATGATAAAGGCAAGGGAAAAAACGGTTTGAAAATACAAAATAAGCATCAGAACCAGAGTCAGATATGACATGGATGTTGAAATTCTCAAACAGGTAACTTAAAATAACTATGATTTTACTATGTTAAGGGCTCTAATGGAAAAAAAGTATAAGACATATAAGAACAGATGTGTAAAATAAGCAGATATAAAAGCTCTAAGAAAGTATCAAAAGGTAATGTAGAAATTTAAAACACTGCAACAAAAAGAAAGTATGCCTTTGTTGGGCTTATCAGTATAATTGGACATGGCAGAAGGAGAATAAGTGAGCGTTATATAAATTGAATTATATAAAATGCTCAGTTAAAACCTGAGAAAGGATAAAAGGGGAGGCAGGAAACAAAGGACAAGCAGGGTGAGTAGAAAACAATTACAAATATATCAAGAATTACTTTAAATGTGAATGGTTCACATATGCTAATTAAAGACAGAGATTGCCAGAGTGAGCTATCAAGCCACAAATGATATGAATAAATTTTAAATGCTTACTGCTAAGTGAAAGAAGCTAGTTTGAAATGGCTACATACTGTATGATTTCAATTATACTACATTATGGGAGAGGCAAGATTACAGAGACAGTAAAAAAGATCAGTGGTTGATAGAAGATGGAACAAGAGAGGAGGGTTGAATAGGTGAAGAACAGGGGATTTTTTAGGGCAGTGAAACTGTTTTGTATGAGACGATGATGGTAGATACTACACATTTGTCAAAATACATTGAACTTTACAGCACAAAGATTGAATCTTAATATGCGCAACATTTAAAAAGCCATTTAGGATGTCAAGGGTTCCCAGGAGCTAATGTAGACTATAACGAAAGAAGCTAATTCTATTAAAATTTTATGAAACCATCTCACTGGACTAGGTAGGGGAAAGGTGCTGACCCAAGTAACTTTGAAAAAAGTAGAACCTGTAAAACTAAAGGCAAAAAAAAAAAAAAGTACATTAAGTAGAATTGATGATGTTGTTTCTACTAGGGGTACAATTCTGATACTCCTATGTATGTATACTAGAGTGAAACACTTAGGTAAATGGATGGCAGATGGTGGAAGCCAGGTTTCTTATTACTGAACTAAGAATTTACAAATAAGCAAGGGGAAAAAGAAAGATTCATGTGGTGACAGAGTTCGAAACAGCCATACTAACTCATGTCTAGCTTACTATAAAGCTGGTTTATACATGGAAATATTTATACATGCACACACACACATACATATACACACACACACACACACACACACACACAGGTTTGTATACACACATATTGATATAGTTCCTTGTTCTGTCAGACGAGAGGGTATAGATGTAATGACACCTCAGCAGCAACAAGTACACCTATTGCCCAAATCTTGGTTCCAGATAGATACCATTGTCCAACAAAAGGAACCAGGGATCCTTAAAGAAATGGCTGATTCTAGGACTGCATCAGAAAATTTGCCATATATCATAGTGGAACATAAGGAGGAAGGCAGGTAGGCAGACAAACAATAATAGGGAGGGGTATGTCATAGCACACAGGAGCCAAATGAAAGCGCTCCCAAAGACCAAGGTGGAAGCACTGCTGCAAACAAAATAAATAAAGTAGTATTGGATTAAAACCCAAAATAATAAATATCCATGCGTTCATACTGACATAATTAAATTATTTAAAAAATAAATAAAATGGAGAGAAGAGATAAATCTCTCATGCAGAACACTCCCTAACAACTGGTATAGATACTCTTCCCAAGAGGTAGCGTATAAACCCTCAAATCTAAGTGTTGGATCCTCATAGTGACTTCTTTCCAAAAAGTACCGTGTGGAAGGGAAGAAAAAGAATAATTTTGTAATAGAGAAACCTGGCAAACACTACCAGGTGTTCAAGGTGATCAAGGTTAACATAAACAAGGATAAGTCATGTTGATAATATGCACTCTTGATATAACATGATGAAAACAGCACTTTCTCTCTGTGATCTTCCTACCAAAAACTCATAACCCCAGCTTAATCACAAAAATAACATCAGACAAATCCCAATAAAGGGACATTCTACAAAATACATGACCAGTACTCCTCAAAACCACTATTTTGACAAAAACAAGGAAAGTCTGAGAAACCGTCAGAGCCAAGAGGAGCCCCAAAATATATGATGATTAAATGTAATATAGTATTCTTGATGTAATCCTTAGACAGGAAATAGGACATTAGGCAAATTTAAGGAAATATGAATAAACTGTGGACTTCAGTTAATAATAATGTATCAATATTGGTCCAATAATTGTAACAAAGGCACCATACTAATGTAAGATGTTAATAATAGGAGAAAATGGCTGCAGAGTATGAGCACTCTCTACTACCTTTATACTTTTCTTTCTTTATACTTTTCTATTTATATTTTTATAAGTCTAAAACTATTTTAAAGGAAAACAGCTTACTGAGGAAAAAAAGCCAAAATATGATGTTCTTCAGGACTTTCAAAATAGACAAATATACTTGGCCTTTTTAAGGATGTAAATGAATGGTGACTCAATATAGCAAATTTCTAAATGATTACTTTTGTTACTCAGAAAGGGTGGGTTGCTTAAAAGTATTAGATGTATGTGATATAATTTTTTTTTTTGACCACACTGCATGCCTTGTGGGATCTTAGTTCCCTGAACAGGGACTGAACTCGGGCCCTCACAGTGAAAGCACCAAGTCCTAACCACTGTACCGCAAGGGAATTCCCTATGTGATATTAATTTAACCACAACGCTTATATTGAGGAGATCAGAAAAGAATTACGCATTGAAACCTTGAAGGGAAGGAATGCTTTTCAGAATGTTAGATTACCTCATTTGAAATTATAAACAACCAGATAGAGGTTAGTAATTTGAATACCAGTTAGTGTGTGTGTTTGTACATACGTGCGTGGTTTGTCTGTACATGTTCAGGCACACGATTGTAAAACGGTGGAAGCCTAGAAATGGAGAAACAGCAGCAGCCTTCAACAGTATTTCTAGCCTAGCACCGTGAAGAGGATGACCTGAATAAGAACTAGTATATCTATAACATTATGATCCACGAAACTGTATTAGTTCACCAGGCCAACTTTGGATTATATTCAGAATTCCCATGTACGTTGATACAAAGACAGTACGCTGACCAGAATACAACTGGAGTTCCTTCACACCTTTATACTAAAAATATCTCCTTAAAAACTAAAAAGTAGGTGTCTTATTTCTTATGCATCTAATTCTGAGCTTAGTTAACCTGCATCATCCTTGAGGTCGATCTACTTGTGTTCTGGGACTTCTCCAAATGATATTCAACCTTTTTGCATACATTTTCCTTCCAACTGCAACTTCATTCTTCAATCATTCAAATTAAGAAATATTTCTTGATTCATTTAGATCTGAAATTAAACTACTTATAGTATAAGTTTAAATATCAGTATGAATGTTACTAATATCAGTATAATATTAGTAAGCGGAAATACCAGTGTTATAGTTACTTCACTTATAAAAGTCACACCCATATCATGTGACCATCTTCCCAATTTACTCAAGGACTTAAACATAAAATCACAGGAAATAAACAGATTCAAAGGCATTTGAGAGGGAAATTTGGTGTGGTTTTGCAGATATTTGGCAGTATTTTGCAGATATTTCTCTAAACTAATGCATTTCCTAAGCTAACTCCCAGTCCACTGTTTTTAGTTTAAATATAGAGAGTGGAAAGCATTTAACAGCATTTAGTTACATGATGACTTTAAAGGGAAAGAAGGTTGGAGAAAAACATTCAAGGAATGACTCTCCTAAAGAGTCTAATACTGTAGTTAGAACACAGGCTTTCAAGCCAGATGGGTGTAAATGGAAGCTCCAGCTGTGTTTCCTACTTGCTGATGTTACGCAAGTTTTTCTATTTTCTTGATGCCTCTTCTTTGTTTCTTATTAAGTTGGGACAATAATACTACCTTTACGGTTGTAGCTTATTTCACAGCTAGTTCTCCATAATTTTTAATCATTTTACTTTCCTTTGTTAGTAAAATCATTAGGATAATAGTTATCATTTTGCTGTGCTGCAAACAAAATTTGGTTCACTGATTGGGGAAAGGAAAGGCTCTAATA